>NW_026616168.1:0-29140 GCF_000801105.2 Raphanus sativus
TTATTCTAAAATAGATATCACTATATTTTTTCTCTATTTATAGAGGAAAAAATATCATTCCTCTATATTTTGCTTTATACTTAAAGATCTCTATTTTAAAGAAATACATTGGAGCAAATCACATCTCTATTATAGAGTTTTTTTATTATAGAAAAAAAACAAAATACATTAGAGATACTCTTAGGGTTTTAGATATTTATGCTTCAGTCACTTTTTGATTTGATATAATAATATAAGTTTATCACTAAACTGGTTTGGGTTGATTTTTTATTAAAATGTAATAACAAGTTATTGAAATAAAAACCTTTTGAAATAAAAGTTTACAAAAAAAAAGTTATTGAAATAAATTAAATAACCTGTATCATTATATTTAAATTAGCTAGGTCATTTATAGGAATTTTGGTTATGTTAAGATCGATTTATATTTTGATTTCCTTATGTTGGATGGGTTTCGTTTGTGTTGTAACACTTTTGTTGGATCATTTTCTTTGTTCACATTTTATTGCCATAGGTTTGGCTGATAACTGCTCAAACAGTACACCCGTTATTAGGCTTTGATCATTTTGGTTCGAATGAAATGCTTAACCATTTTTTGGTAAAATTGCTCAACCATTTTTATTCGTTCCTATATCATAACAAAGTGTACAAATTGGGAAGAACTATAGCCTATAGGTTTCCAATTCAAGTTAGTCGATCGGCAATGAACGAAGACGTCTATATCATCATCTGTTATTTAGTGTTGATTATTGAATTATCTCTACTTTTGATGTGAGATATCTTAACACGTTTTATCAAATGGCTCTTTTGGATTAATCAACTCGAACTGATTTCCACTTTCTGTTTGGATAGGTTATACATTTTTGGGCTTAGCTTTCTTTTTTTTGACGACTTTTGGTTAGCTCTAGAGTTTAGAAATTTGATGAAGTCGGAACTTTATCCTATTGATGACTGTCCGATGGTTTGGTTTAATAAGCTCTAATACTATTTCAGGAGCCATGGGACATGGGATCAGATGACAATAAATGGGACTCATATACTGTGTAGTGTTGAATCATCGATCTCATTCAAGAAAGAGGATAGGACCAACTAATCAAGAAAAAAATCAAATGCCTAATGGAAGTAACTACATGATTACGTGTTATGTTCTTTCTTACTACTAGTACTTGTTATTGATGAAAGGATTTCTTTTCTTGCAAGGAATTGAAGATAACTAATGTTACAATAAATAATATGAACATGTTGACATATTTTCACCCATTGTAGATTCAGTTTCAGCGAAGCTATATATATATCGGATATTAATTTTTTCTTACTAATTAAAAGATTTTAACATAAACATGATAATTAACCCAAGAAGCAAAGCATTAACTGTGGAAGCGAACCAGAGAGTGCAATTTTTATAAAGTAAAACAATTTGGGTACACACATATAACATTACTTCAGAATCTTTTTTCCAGTAACTGAATTTAGAACTTGAAAATCATTACAATTGTTTGAAAGCTCTAGCTCCTATTATATGTTCTTTCAAAGCTTTGCCAACGCCGAGATATCAATTGGATAAACGTCTGAAGACGATTGCGCATTGTAAGATCTCTTAGCAATGATCGTATTCGCAGCATCCGTTGGATGAAACGCATCCCAAAACACGTACTCATTTCGGTTCGGGCACGGACCTTGTCCCGGTAAACATGTTAGCTGACCTCCGTTCCTTCCAACTCCGCAACACGCAGCGTTAGTAACCCTAAACCCTAGAAACATTTGCCCACAACCCAAATATATATATCAAGATAAAAGAAAACCATTTTTAACATAAATTACAAATGTCGATTTTGTAACGTTTTATGTTTGTGATAGAGTTAAGATTCATGAAGAGAAAAAAAAAATTCATGACGAGTTATGTGTACCGTAAGCAGAGGGGTTGGCGATTATGTCCTGGAAAACGCCATAAGCATTAATGTAGGTGAACTTAGCATCCGAGTGCTGGTTGTTGAGCTCTTGGACCATAGACTTAAGCCTGTTGTTGAAGATTCGGTTGGCCGAGTTAAAACTCTCCACACAAGTTGTTCCATCGGTGCTGCCCTGTGCCAGAGCGTTCGGGCTACACCCTATGGCTCCCACTCCTACCAGTGCAAACTTTCTAGCTCCGTAGTTGTATAGTGCCTTCATAAACACACAAAGAAAGATTGTGGAACAAGGAATAAATACTCATACTTGATCCAGATGGATCTCTCTAACAGAAATAAATATGAAACTTTATTACCAAATGAGTTCCTACAGCTTAATTGCATTAGGAAATTTGATTTTTTTCAAGAGGTCAAAAGGTTGAAAATTAATATTGATTTGGACCAAATCATGTCATATCTATTGGTCGGAAAAAATAACTATAACTGACAACAAACCAGAGGAACTATTTCGTAGAGCATAGTCTCATCAATGTGAACATCACTTAACTTGAGAAAACTTACATTGAGCTGGTCGCTGTAACGATTGATAAGATCATCAGCGTATTGTTCGGGAGTGTACTGTCTGCTAGTGGAATAGTACTGAGGCATGAAGTAATTATTAAGATAGTCATTGCTTCCCAATCCAACAGAGTAAATACATTTCTTAAGATAATCAGCTGCTGTATTTTCATCTCCAAGGAGTTCCACCACTTGTGCCACTGTGTTCTGATAATTCTGGACTTGTCCACTAAATGTTACCCTTTGTCCCTTCATACCCAAAAGCAAAACGAAGAAAAGTTATAGTTCTATTTTGTCTTATATGGAAACATATATATTAATCAAAATCTTGTTCTGGTTACCAGCTGTTGACCGGTTTCGTCTCTAATTCCAGCAGCTGCAGATGCGTAGTTGACTCCTTGAAGTATCTGCTCGCCACTCGCATCACTATACGCCGGAATGTAGTTATCAAATCCAAGTAGCTCAGCTTCATTGTATCACAAGATATGTCAAACCCCCCATGTTAGTTTTTTTCCCATGTTAGATTCTGATTATAACATTATAAGTCTCACTCTAGTTTAGTTAACCAAAATGAGATTATAACTTTGAGGAACAGTGGAAAAAACATGTTTTATAATAGAAGAAAGATGTGGTTTAGGGTTTACCAATTTCATCAACGGTAGTTTTTCCATTGGAAAACCGACCAGTTGGACCGCCCAAATCAATGCCGTAAGGGTAATAATCGGCTCTTGCAAGAGAGGAAAGACCATTATTGTTTCCATTATCAACCAAAGAATCACCAAAGATGAAGTAGCATGGAATTTGAGGCTCTGCTTTTACATTAAACGCTAAACCTAGATATAAAACCAACACAGAAACCAAACACCATTTCTTCAAGTAATTCTCCATTGACCACAACCAGAAAAAAAAACACACACACACACACTCACACTTAGGAACTAATTTTTATGTATGGAGAACACAATGTTTTGTGGAGTGAGCTTTTTCTTTTGAGTCGTGGTGGTTGTGAAATGTGAACAACCCAAAGAAGTTTTGAGTCTATTTATGGATGGACTCTGAGAAATGTAGTGTTATACTATTTTCTTTAATTCCATTTTTAGCTGTTGTTAATTTTGTGGCAAACTTTATTTTAAGATCGGTGGGTCCAATATGCCGGGCCGTGTCCAATTTATATGGACCATGTTCAAAAAAATATTAGTGGCATATTTAACGATGTAGTTAAAATTTATACATTTATTTATATATATTTGATGTTTTTTTAGAATTCTAAATTTAGTACAATGCTTAAAAGTTTAAAGTTTCATATTAATTTTCAAAAAATTTAATTTATTTTTTTATTTTTTAGTTTGGACCCTATTCAATCATACTCACTTGCACATGCTGTTAGACGGTTACACCACTATAAATACTATAGTTAAAGATATTTTATGGGTAAAAGAAAGAACAAACTCTGTGAAATGTATTTTCGTGGTAGATGGAGTTGTCGTCTCACTAATAACTTCGTCGTGAGAAATTGATAACGAGAGTTTTTCGATATAATATTTCATTCAAATACGATCGATCCTATCGTCTGGTTGGTAGAAATATTATAAAGTAAATAGCTTAAATTGTATTGTATAGTCTAATGGTTCTTGTAATTTTGAAAGCTGTGCTTTTGAAATTAGTCTTACTTTATGTAAGAATTAGTCTTGGACTTGGTTTTCATGAAATAAATAAAATTTTCACTTCAGCAAAAAAAAAAAATTCAAAATTTTACCAAGAAATCTCTGGTCTAACTTGGCTGTACGCGTGGGAGTTCCAAAAAAAAAAAAACTTGGATGTACGCCATTATGCGATTATGGAAGGAAGGATTACAAGAGATCTTTAACATGGTACAAGTAAATCTGGTCAGGCGTGGATCTTCATAGGACGGCTCAGATGATGCAGTTAGGCGTAGATTTTCATAAGACAGGTAGTATTGTCGGTTGTCGAATCGTCTATGTAATATTCCTAATAATTGTAATATCATAATGTTAAAAAAAAAAACTTGGCTGTACGCGTGGGAGTTCCAAAAAAAAAAAAACTTGGCTGTACGCCATTGTGCTTGCAACAACTATCACAATTTACTGTAAAAAAAAATCGGTCGCTTACGTAGCTTATGCTATGGGCCGGCACAAGAACCCATCAACAGTCGAAAGATATATACAGAAGCAAAAGGAAAATGAAAATATGGACTTGAATTGAACATTTTTTTTGTTATCAGAAAAAAACAAACTACATTTTGAACTCTTTAAAGTTATCAGTAACATCATGCATTCATACGTTAACGTCAGTCGCATTGTAATATAAGATTGATTAACGTGATCATACTAATTACACGTTAACGTCATTTGCATAGTAATTATAGTGCAATAAAGAGTCCAATCAATTTTTTCCTCTTCTGCAAGCTGACTGAGAGCTAAGTATATCTCAAAAGTTAAGTAACACCACTAAAAGTTATTTGAAATAAGAAATTAGGCTAGATAACAAGAGCAAATGTACGTGTGATCAGAGGTGTATCATTTCTCCCCCGCGTATATAAAATGTTCAAATTTTTAGTTCGCATTGATGGAGTAGCTAGCTCATGCAGTGCCGGTCCTGAAATATTCATGGTTTAATACGAAATACAAAATTGAGGCTCCTATATAATATATAAGTATGCCAATTAAAAATTCAAGTTTATAATAAAAAATTATAATGTCCTCAAAACTAAAAAAAATTATCAGTTCTTAAATATAGATCTTTTTGTATTTTTTCGTGCAAAATCATCCATCAAACTTTCGTAATTAAGGTTCTTGATCATATCCTTTTCAATCGACAACATAGTCAGACCATTTAATCTTTTTTGTTGTCGTTATAATTTTTTTCCCTTTTTTACCTTTTAATCCACTCATAATTAATAACACAGAATACAAAAAATTTAATTATCTTTGTATTTTAGTGATGTTCCACAACTTACACATAACAAATTGTCAAATTGATATATTTTTAAGTAATAACAATTAAAAAAATAGGCCTTAAAATTTTACAAAAATAGTAGGTTCCATATGTATGTATCATATGTTTTCGTTCAAGCTCGGGCCTGAGCTCACGGAGCTGCGAAATTGGCAGGTGATTCGTTGCGGAGTTTTCAACCAAGATAAATACATATCATAGCATGATGAAACTGTTAAAAGAAGAACTAACAACAGCTTTTATGACCAAGTGTTCATGCATGAAAGTAACATGATGCAAAAATCATCTTGTAAAGACATTTCTAATCCTATTCCGTTTTCTACGCCAAACATTATTTTGGAGTTAATATATTCCAATTCCACTTTATTTTGGAATTGAAATTTTTATTTATAGAATAGTGCTTTAAATTTTGAATAATTTTATTTCATACTTCAGTATTTAAAGATAATACAATAACATTTTACCAAGAAAAATGATTTCCATAAAAAATATTAAATAATTTTATATAAAGATGCAAAAACTAATAAAAATACCAAATCAAAACAAATAAAATAAAATAAATATAATATAGAATAAACGATTTAATAATCCAGAAATAATCGTCAGGATTGGTGAAGTATGAAAATGACTGATTTTTAAAAAAATTCTTGTTAGATTTAAAAAATCAAAGATAAAAAAACTCATTATTCATTATGAAATGCATTAGTTAATCATTTGTGGATAAAATCTTACAATGCTCATTATTAAGCCAAAATATGATATATCATATACATCTTTATGATTATTGTACTTTTTAATAATAAATTTTCAAATTTAATAAATTATATTTTTACGAAAAATTTTGTAAACATGAAATAGTTGAGGATAATTGGTAATTTTTATAAGTAAAAGATATTACTAACAATTATTGATAAAATAAAATCTAAATTATTTTTTGAATATTATTTTTTAGAGTAAAAATAGAGTAAAATATTAGAATAAACTTAACTAATTTTTGGTGTTGCATCATTTTTGAGTAGAAAATGGAATGATACATTATAAATGTTCTAAAGGTTTATAATTCTACATTTTATCCACAAAAATTTTCCCATATGAACTTTCTCGTCACAGATTAAATTTTGATTAGTCAAATGTACAACTCAAATATCTTTGTTAACCAGCATAACTAATTAACGCGCTATGAATAATTATTTTTACTAATAGTTCAATAAAATATTCTTACTTACAAGGGGTGTCCATGATCTATGTCACGATGTACTAGCACACAAATTGATTAAGATTAATTGGTTCTTAATGCCATTTTTGTTTAGTCAGTTAGAACTGCAATAAATGAAAGTTAGTTGGGAGTTTAGTTGTAGGGCAACCAGACCAAAAAGTCAAGAACTGGGTTACTGAGGAACGTGCTCCTGCTTGAAAATCTATCAAGACGTTGACGGTCCATGATTATCTGAAACTGTGTTTATTTTAATTCGTTAATTATATAGTTTGTAATGTTTTATACATTTGTTTCAATTAATCTCTAATTTTATATTTTTCCGCTTCAAAAACGGATTTTCTAAAAAAAAATTGTTTGAAACAATTATAGTTTTCGTATTTCCAATGCAACTTTTGTCAATTAATAATGAAAAATTATAAAGTTTAAAAATATTAATTATATTTTGTAAAGTTTTATTGGTTTTAAGATACAGGAAATATAAAATTACAGAAAACTACGTATTTATAACTAAATTTTATTCTCTCCGTTTCAAAAAAGTATTTTATATTTTCACATATTAAAAAATATATTAAAATTTGATTGTAAATGCATTGTTTTGTGAATAATAATTTTTCATAAATTTTAGCCAATAAACATCATTAATTTTTTTGAAGTTTAATTTTTTGTATTAAATATTACACTAAAAATTAAAAAGTATATCTTTTTAAATAACTTTTTTAGAATATAGATCTTTTTAAAACAGAGAAAATAATATTTTTATTAAAAAGTGTGAAAATTCTAACACATATTATTCTGAAACATAGGAAGTAGTTTGTAATGTTTGATGCATTTATTTCAACTAATCTCTTTTGCCTTGAAAAACAATTATCCATTGTTTCACAGCTATACCACAGAGATCATTAAATATATCATGTATTATTTTGGTTATATATTTATGCAAGAAATTAGATTGACATCATGACATAACTGCTAGGTATGCAGAAACATCTTCAATGAAGGGTTTTAGTTCTCGGTTTTAAAATAATTTTAGATATTTTAAGTTGTATTTCCTGTAAATTTTAGAACTCCGTAATTAATATACATATATAATATATACATACATATATATGAATTTTCAGAATTTCGGAACTGTAACCCCATTTGGAGTGCTCTTTTTTTTTGTAACACCAGATTCATTATATTAAAAAGAAGAAAAGGCCGATGGCCCAAGTTCAGCCCATGAATGGGTCCAATAACAAAGACGAAGAGAAGGATAGTTTTGCTAGTGAATCAGCTTCCCCGTTCAAAGATCTAGAGAAATGAAAAAAAACGATACTTCGACGAAAGCAGAGGAGAGGTGTTTGATATCTTCGATGATACCATAGATCTCCTTGATCTGGTTGTCGGAGTTGATAGCTCGGATGAGCGTTGCATTGTCAGAGAAACAGTGGAGACTCGAGAGTCCCAAGTTTCCTGCGGAGATGAGTCCTGATTGCAAAGCCAGAGCTTCCGCAATCAGGGGTGAATTAACCAACTGTTGAGTCGACGATCCTTGCTCGATGTACTCCCATGTTGGCTTCGTTAGAATCCAAGCCAAACCTGCCTGTTGTGATCTTCGATCCCAAGCCGCATCGGATTTGCATGTCGGTACTGAAGGGTTTCTTCGATTGGGAACCGTAGGTCCTCGTGGCTGAGGTAATCCCTTTGCTCTTTGCTGATCGTTTCCTTGCGCCATTGACCACTCTCGAGCTTGATTTAATCCCTTTGATGATGTTTCTGTCGGTGTCAGGGTTCGATTCTCGAAGATAAGGAGGTTCCTTGCATTCCATAGAGCCCAGCAGATCCAAGAAAGAACAGCACCTGTTATACTTGTTGGGGGGGAGACAGATAGCACTTTTGAAAGCTGTGACCGCTTCTTTGAAGCCTTCTCCGGTAGCTAGGTGAACTACCTTCTTGAGTGGGATGATTTTCCAGACTTCCTGAGTGAAGGGACATTCAAAGAAGGTATGCATTGCTGTTTCAAGACTATTGCATCTTTTGCATAAGCTACCTGATACCATTCTTCGTTGTTGTAGGTTCTCACCAAGGGGTAGGGCCCTTTGTATGATGGACCAGAGAAACGTCTGCATTTTTGGAGAGCACGCAGCATTCCAGACATCTCTGACCCATTTGAATTGTCCTTGTTCTGATGCTGTAGCTGTCTGAGTGGCTTTCAAGGAAGCCGAGAAGTACCCTGAGCGTGTGGTGTAGTCTCCTGAGGGGAGAGGTTGCCATATGTAACGATCCTCAGCTCTCGACAAGCTTGGTTGCAGCAATTGAATATCCTTAGCAAGTTGAGGTAAGAGATTTTCTAATTTCTCTTTATTCCACTGCATCTCAGACGTGAGTAGATCGGAAACTGTGAGATCGAGAACTCCCTCCGGTATAGGACCATAGGGTTTAATGTTCTCCGTTAGAGAGATCCATGAATCCTTCCATAGCTTAGTAGTTTCGCCATTACCAATAGCTTTACCTAAGTTGCCTTTTAGGAGATCTCTTCCCTTTAGGATACTTCTCCACCCGTGAGAGCATACAGATGGCTGTTGAACTTCTAAAAAGGAGGTTGAGTGACAATATTGTCCCAATAGAACACGTGCTAGGGGTGCTCTAATATAGCTCGTGTTATATGATAATAATATATTTCCTCCACTCCTAAAAGATCCATGTTTTAAAAAAAAATTGTTTTAAAAAGATACATTTTCATATTTTCAATGTATAAATTAAATGTATATTGTAAACTTCAAAATCATAATTGCATTTATTAAAACTATATTGGTGAAAACTTGTGAGAAATAATTGATTACGGAAAATAATGTATTGGTAACTAAAATTTGATATATTTTTTAAATAAGTGTGAAATCCTAAAATATAGATTTTGTAAGAACGGAGGGAGTATGATCTATCATCAAATTTTGAGACGAAATTAAGTAAACTATACAAATTTGCTTGCTTTACCTTCACTTTAAAGCAATATCGAAACAATTGGGAGGACATTATTGATCCCAAAATGTTGGTTTTGTAATAACTCGTCGGTACTCGTCATATATCATTTCAAAATTGATTGCTTCTGATAAAAAAAAACAAGTACAGGCCATAGTGCTCTGTCGGGACAATGTTGTATTCATTTATAGACTTGATGACTTCACAATATGAATGAAATATTAGTATATTACAAGTGCAATGAACTATTAGTAACCTCTCAGTATATTTCCTAACGAAATTTATAGAAAAATCCTACACCCTAATTAGATACAACTTTTTTTTTTGAATAATCGATATATCATGTTCTCTATCAATATGGATCCAAACTAGCGGCGAATATCTATAGCAAATCTATATTATCGGTTGGAATATGTCTCGATCACCGGATGCTGGAAAATCTAGATATTAACCAGCGGAATTCGAATAAAGATCCGTATTAATTAGGGCTGAAGTTCTCTCAACACCGCTGCACTGTGCTCGCTTGGTTGATCAGACACAATTTGACCACTTATGAGATTATACAGATATGATGGTCGTCGATGATACCTTTTCTCTAATTTAATTTCTAGCTACAATATTTTAGCTGGCAAAGCTGAATTTTCCTTTTCAGTCGCTAAAACTAATTGACCACTTCTGAGATTTTGAGGGTTTTTTACAAAATATATTTTAAATTTTTTTGAGGCTATACACTTTATGTATATTACTGTTAAATTTTTGAGTCTAAAGACTAAAACCATTGTTTCATTTGGTTATGTCCAAGACCCATTTTTACATAGATTTGTTTATGTAAATAATAAAACTCACGTAATCATGTATAGCCCTCTAGATTAATATTTTTCCTATTATATCTATAAATCACTATACACGTTTACCATCAAAACATACCAGTAGTTTCTTTGTCAAACATTGCATTCACTAAACCTAAATAAACTGAAACATGATGCTCAAGAGCTCTTATAAAATATTTTGCAATCGAGAGCCGTAGTTAACGACAGAACAACTGCCGCAATTAACTATATGGTAATATTTATAAGTTTACTCATGGTAAACAAAATTATATGTTTAGTCACATTAGTTTAGTTTTCATATAGTACTAGTATGTAATGTAAACATGGCTGAAGGCAAGTTCTTTTTTTTTTTTTTTTTTGTCAAAGAAGGCAAGTTCATAATTCTATCTAGATTGATCAACTTGCTTATTACTTGTTACACATCAAATGTTAACAAGGATATCAAACTAAGCTTTTAAATTATTCTAGCCATTCACTATTGATTCTCTTAAGTCATTTATCATTTCGAGAATTGAAGTAAGAGTTAGTATTACCATGAAATAATTTGAGAGCTTGAACTCGACGTATGATTTGTTTGGAATATTGAAATTGATTGGTTTAACTTTAAAGCTTGAACCATCTGCAGAGATATAGTAGTGTCTTCATAAACCCTGACCGACCTGGCTTACTAATTTCTCTGATGCAATTGGGTCAGTTTGGGTTAGGCTTCCTTTAATGGGCCGATTCTTTTAGAATTCATATATTTATTCGTCAAACAATAATACAAAACTACAAATTTACAATTGAACAAAAATTCTCAAGAGTGAAGACCCGAGACTAATTAAACACTTTTTCGTTTATACGGAAAATCATGGGCTCGAAACTTGCAGTGAGAGTAAACATCTGTTTCATATGTTGCTTAAATATAAGACCAAACCATCAACCATTGGACAATTCCATAAACTTACGTATTTTTTGTTGGTCACAACTTAGTAGCTAAATTTAATAATTTTGGGTTTACATTGCCATTGACTTTGACATACGTATTATTCATTCGTTTCAAAATAATATATTTTAGAATTTTAACATTTTTAATACAATATATTAAAACTTAGTTATAACTGTATAATTTTATTTTTTCTATATTTTTAAACTAATAAAATATATTAAAATACAATTAATATTTTTGAACTTTACAGTTTTTTTATTATTCATTGACAAAAACTACATTAGAAATATAAAAATTGTAATTTTTTAAACAATTTTTGTTTCTGTGAAACATGTATTTATTTGAAACAAAGGGAATAATATATATACTTATCAACCAATAACCATAACTTCAGGCAAGCAATAATTTATCAAATTTAACTGGGGCTCGTCTCGCGGTTTGCGGCCAACACAGCATTGACTACAATATATGCATTTGAAAATACGAACACGTACGTGAGCATATTAATAGAAAACTTCATTTCATCCTGTCTAATTTGCGATTTGAAGACTTATTGAACCCAACTATTTTTTTTGTTTCTTCTCTATATAATTAAAGCCATGCTTGCTCGAGAAAAAAATGTATATAACTGCATGCTTATCTGACTATATAAATTTATGTGATAGCCAAACAGGTGTCCATATATAGCGTATAGCTAACAAAGGAAAAGAAAAATATGACAACCGATTCCTGACTGATCGATCGTGTAGGATCCTCTCTCTCTAGGAACTTTATAGATGACATTGACGTCGTTTTACCATCTGTGAGGCGTATATAAAAACCTCGCATTTAACAAAAAGAGAAAATGTATGTAATGGCTATAAACTTTCCTGAACATTCGTATATAATAAATTAATAATGTATTCAGGTTATTATTATTATTTTTTTTTGAAAAGACATTCAGGTTATTATTCTTTAGCTTCAAACTCGATGGAGACAAATCCACACGTCTACGTGTTAACAAAATCCGGCTATACAATTTTAAAATATTACTCTCTGTGTTCAGTTTATATGTTCAAAATTTATTGCAAAAGAAAGTTCTCACTATTTTAGATAATAGTTAATATTATATTAAATTTCTTACCAGCTATATAATATTAGCATTTTTATTAGTTGAATTAGTTTTATTTAATGATCTTTTTATTTATATAAAAATAAATTGTTTAAAATTCACACATTCTTAACATTTGTGCATTAAATTTAAACTTCAACTAAAATAAAGCAAAAAGAGTATTGGTTGAGATTATCAGCAAAAGAATAAGTATTTCCAAATCAATAATCACCATCGCCATCACCGTCACCATCACTAAATTCACAAATAAAGGAGATCTATGACACACCGTTACTCCAGAAAGTATTTTTTGAGAAGACAAAAGTTGCCATCTGACCCCAAAAAAGGTTGCCACGTAAGAAGACAAGTACAGTCATTGAGAGTCCCGTCACTCGAAGCATACAGCTCCGGCATCCGTCTCTGTTCGATCTCTGTTCGAGATGAGGTAATCATAACACGTGTTTGGTTCTCAAACTCATCTTCAGGATAGATCTGGAAAGTGGGCCCTTGAAGTTTTCATTGACGCGGCCTACATTGCTGTAATTGCATACAACACACTTCCAATGCCAAAACACTCTTGTCATTTTAGGATATAGTTTGTCTTACCCGTATTCCTTTTATGCTGTAAAAACATTGATAATGTATACGATTTTTTTTCTGAAAAAATTTAAAAATTTAAATGGTGTCTTTGGTAAGTACGGCACGCGGTTGTAACCATTTACGTATCATATTAGGATACGATTTTTGTAGCCATTTACCGTTGCGAAATAGCGATCAAATTTTCAAAAATATATATAAGAATTTCCTCTCGTGTGTCTTTCATTTCCATCAATTTTTATGTTATTGTGTATATAAATTGAACTATATCAAAAATATCATATAATCTATTTTTTTTCTTTTAAAAATTTAGTAGTTAGAATTTAATATAGCAAATAAATTAATATACACTTTTATTTTCTAATTTCGACTATTAATTTTCTATGTATTGTGGTGACTATCATTGATATACAGTGTTTGAAAAGAAATGAAAGAATTTTATTCAGTTAAGTTTTCATTTTTCCTTGATATTTTGTTACAACTAAATAACTATATTCCCCTGAGATATATATGGTTATCCAGAAAGAAGAAATTATGAACCCAAAAACTGAAATAATTTGATAATCTTTTGGGTTTGGTGTTTTAGTTTACTCATTTAGTTTTGAATTCGATTTTTTATGGGAATTAAATTATTTCTATTTGACCAGATTAAATTTGAATTTCGTTTCAGATGATTTACATGGTAATCCATAATAGATGATCGGTCATTCTCCTAGTATTATTCAAAATGTATTATAAATTCAGATCATGCAGTATATTACATTTTTAGAATAATCTACTCTGTAATACCAAGCATGTTTTTTCTGAAACCGACCAGGTCAATTGATAAAATTTATAAAAATAATAATAATAATAATAAGTTGACTAACTGCTATTTGTACGCAACTGATTATGGTTGTGTACTTGTGTGCTTCTTGTTTCGATGGAAAAGAACTCGTAAGCCTTGGCTTTCCATCCCTTATTAGCCCTATAACAAACTTTCTTTCTTATCAATCTATAGCTCTGCTTTGACTTATGGATACTTCCAAAAGTATATTTACTTTCTTTTGCTTTTGGTAATTAGTTCTTATGGTAATTAGTCCTTATTGCTTATAAGGACATCAGCATTAAAAGTTCATCAACAAAGTTCACACTTTTTCCGAAACATAAAAAATATTAAAATAATCAATAATGCATGAACTCATCTTTTTGTGCATCTTCCGTATGAATCCAGTACGTTAATGTTACGCGGGCTCCATACAACATGGCGGCCCGTGATTGACCCATTTATTATTATTATTATATTTTTAAAAATCAAACGAAAAAACTAAAAAAAAAATAATAAAACCTGCTTCCAAGGTTTACTGATGGAGATGGCCTAAAATGCTTTGTTTTGAAGGAGTTCCTTAGGTTCTGCATTTACCTTTCTCGTCTTTGGTGACAGGTATATAAATTTCTGCTTATAATTCTTTTATTTACCTATACATACGTATGTAAACAATTTTGTACCGACGTTTCAAACTCGTTTCTTTAATACAGATGCTAAAGCCACTACGAAATGTTACTAGGGGGAATGGGCTTACAAACTTACTAATCCTTCGAATCATGTGTTAGCTGGAAAGTGAAAATGTATGATTCAATATAATTTGAATGATAGTATTGGCATTGGGAGTATTCTAAATCTTTGACTATGTAGTTTTATGTATAATCTTGAAATATAATCTGAACGCTTGGAAAGAGATGGGGTTCGTTTGAAACAAAATCTCGTGTTCTGTCATTGTTGAGCACGCAAAGAATCTTTTTTAATTATTTTACATAACGAACCACAATGGTTCGTTTATCGCTATTATTAATTTGGTGCAGTAAAATATGTCAACACGATATACCCAATAATGACAAATAAAAAATGTTCACAAACGGCAAAAGAAAAAACTCAAGTCTATAATCGACCAAACTGGTTTTTCCTTAACAATAGTATAAATTTAACTTTTCTTAGTTCGATTGACTAAACTTCTTAAATAGTGTAAGAGTATACAAAATGATAATCATAAACTGGCACTGCCCAAAACAGTTCAAAGAAGATTCATTATACTTTTTCGTGTTAAAATAAAGTTTCATTGGTAGGACTGTAGGAGCAACATGGAGTAAAAAAGGTGGAAAAAAAGAGGAAATAAAAGAGAAAAAGAAAATGGAGTAAATTGTTTTGCTTTAGAAAAATTCAAAATAAAATTGTGTGTTTTCTTTTTAGAATACCACTAGATTAGTAGGTAAAAATAGTATTTCACTTGATTGATAAATTTTAGGGAAACTGGAGTAGTGTAAAGTTTTGAGGTAACATTTACTAGTGACTGGTCATTACCTAAGTTATTACTTTGTAGTTTTGTTGTATAAATTATTACTAAATTAAATAACGAAATACAATAATGTGAAGCAATACGTGGGCCACAAGTAACGGAGACTGATTTGTCAGGACACGCAGACACCTAACTTCCTTTTTCAGCAAAACACTTCAAAAGTATAATTCCAAATTTCCATCAATACTTATACTGTTAATATTGGATCCGGATCCGCTCCGAAAATCCGGATATTCAGAGGAATCGGATCTGAATTCTGATAGTAAAATATTAGATCCATTAAAACCGAACCTGGATCTAGATATCTTAGTTTTTAGTCCGGATATCCATATCCGTTTTTTATTGATAATTATTTAAAAATAAGAATATAAACTAATTTTATTTCTTATATTTTTATTTCTTTCTAATAAAATATAAATTTATATAAATCTTGTAATAGTAAACATAAATATAACTAAAAGTATTATTTTATTTTTATTTTTAAATTATTGTTAATATTTTATATTTTTTAATATTATTTTATTTATTTTAAAGATTCAAATCCATATCCGTATATTCGTCGAATATTACAATTTTTATAAGGATATCCGACACCAAAATATCTAAAAATCCCAGATCCGAATAAAGATAATAAGAATATAGATCCGCCGGATAAAAATTCGGATTCGGATACCTTAAAATATCCCGGATAACCGAACCGTCTCGTCCCTAAATTTTATCCCTAGTTTTTAAAAAATCATATTATGATTCGCCTATGGACCTATCTTTTCTGTATATTTGTTCCGACTGGTTCGTTTGAAATTGAACCAGTCCTCATTTTGTCAACTGTTCAGTTTTCGGAAGCTGAATCAGTCTTGTTATTTTGTTATCATGATGGGTTTTCATTGGCCTTGTAGCATTTGTTTTTTTTTTGATACAAATGTTAAATTCCATACCGATTTTCTGTTTTTACATGCCGCAGAGCGACTTATTACAAAGCTGAAATACAAGAAAGAAGACAAGTAAACAAGAGACAACAACAACTAGAGACAACAACAAGGAGAAATTAACTATAAGGATCAATGAACCAAAAGTACAACTCTAGGAGCGAATGAGCATCAGTCGGGGAAGAAGGAAGAGAGAGCAGCCTGTCACGAAGCCCCCGGTCCACTTGCTTGAAGAAAGGCCCCGCCGGTAAGGAGACACCCCTGAAAATCCTAGCATTGCGTTCACGCCAGAGACCATAGATCACAGCCTGTAGAATCAGCTTCATAACGGGTTTAACCTGCGATGAGAATTGTCCCTGATATTGCGAGATCATGCTGACTGCCTCTGGAAGATCCGAGGGTGGAGCCGAGATAAACCTTCCGCAGTAACGGGTCCAAATATCAACGGCAAATGGACAGCCAAAGAAGAGATGGTGGTGTGACTCAATGCCATTTGTGCATAAGACACAGTTTGTAGGGACCGAGAGGCCCCATGACAACAAGCGATCCCTCGTAGGAAGCCTGTCAAGCATAGACATCCACGCAATGAAAGAGCAACGTGGAACTTCTTCCCTGAACCAAACTACATCATGCCAGGCTACTTCTGGTGATGGAGTTCTTAATCTATCCCAAGTTACGTGAGACAAAAACTTTTTTGCAAAACCGGCAGATTGAATACGCCACAGATAAACATCAGACCCTTTTTCAACCGATGGTACTGCAGTAGAGGATAGAACAATTTGAAGAGTGACTGCATTCTCAGACCTCGCAGGAGGTAGGAACCATTCACCATTCCGAACAGCATCAGAAACCGAGCCAGAATCATAAATCTGCAGCTGCCTAGGACCTGATGAAAATAAGAGATGTAGCGGACCCAGTTCTGTCCAAAAATCATACCAAAATGAGGTTCTCTGCCCATCACCCACAGCACAACGCAAGAACTGGGGAATAAGGTTTTTAAGCTGCAACATACCCCTGATTGTTACAGAAAAACGCTGAGAATCTCTAACCAGCCAGAATTTTTTGTCTTCGAAGCGATTGTGAGACAGCCAGGCCACCCATAAGGAGCCTGAATTGGAGAAGAAGTTCCATAACCGCTTCAATCTGAAAATTAACTCAAACTCGTCTAATTTCCTCAGCCCTAAACCTCCTTCTTTTTTCGGTCTGCAAATATCAGACCATGAGACACGAGCTCCAGAGGCCGACGAAGTTCTATTTTTCCAGAGAAAGGCTGAACAGAGCGAGTCAACCTTTTCGTAAAACCGCTTAGGAAGAACAAAGACCGAACTCCAGAAGTTGACCATTCCATAAATCACTGAGTATATGAGCTTAATCTTTCCAGCAAAGGAGAGGCACTTCACAGTCCATGAGTGTAACTTCGAAGTGATACGTTCCAGAAACGGCTGCAGCGTAGCCATTGTGATTCTCTTTGGATCTAGAGGGAGACCCATGTACCTAGTTGGAAAAGATCCACGTTTAAACCCCGACAAATCAGAAAGCACCGAGGCTTGAATATCCGTATAACCACCAAAGAAGATCTCTGATTTGGCATCATTCATATCAAGGCCCGACCACATCTTGAAGGAAGCCATTACAGTTTTAATCCCATTCACTGAGAACCGAGAGCCATCAAAAAAGACTAAGAGATCGTCCGCGAATAGTAAGTGTGTGAGACGCGGTGAAGTACACATGGGGTGAAGACAGAACTCACCCTGCTGGTCCGCCCTGTTCAGCAGCAGGGAAAGCACCTCCATAACCATGATAAAGAGGTAAGGCGAGATACAGTCACCCTGCCTTAACCCTTTTTTTCCTTCGAAAAACCTGCTAATTTCCCGTTAATTGCTACAGAGAATCGAGGAGAAGTAATACATTCTCTAATCCAAGAGATGAAGAGGTAGCATTTGTTTTTCGTATTACCATAGCGTTATATAAACCAGTGTTTGTGTATGTCGTCGATGTTCTTATTCATTTAACAAGAAATTTCGAGGAAAATGAGTTATCTATTAATTTAGTGAAATATTGGAAATGCTAAAATAAATGTTTAATTTGACTCGAACGTATGGACTAATTGACTTGCAAAAATCTCATCTTTTATATGAGAACGTCATACTTTTTTTGGAAATGAGAAATTTATCTATACCAAATATTTTAGAATTTATCATATTTAAACTTAACCACCCTCCTTCTATTTAACTTTAGTTCTATTAAATCCACCACAGAAGTTAACTACATTGGTAAATGAAAAACTAATAAATAAATAATTTAAACCTCTTGAATCAATGAACCTACGTAATGAAAAAATACTGCTGATAAGAAGCAAATAAAACGTATTTTAGCATATGATCAACAAACCGAGTATCCGATGACCTTGAGAGTCACGAATAAACATCTTACGGATAAGATTTGTCAAATGAAATAGTCAGAAAAAAAGGAGGAGGAGAAGAAGAAGAATTCAATCCAATAAGAGTCCCTGATCTACATTTATACTTATAGATAAGATAACATGTCATTTCGAAGTCTTAGGCCATGTTCGTTTGCTGGTCGCTAGCGTCAGCGACCAATTTCAGCGACTAAACGTTGTTCGTTAACTGATCGCGGATTCAGCGACCGATCGCAGCGACCAAACGTTAGCAATCAGCGATTAAAAATTTTGGACACTAGAAATTCTAACGGTGGGATCAAAATCATGCGATCAAATTTTTTTTTTTTAAAATGGTCGCTGAGATTAAACGCGCGACCTCTAAACAAACACTATCAGCGACATTAAGTCGCAGTCGCTAGTCGCTGACTCTGGTTGCTGACGCTAGTGACCAGCAAACGAACAGGACCTTAGAAAAATGAAATTAAATTCTAAACAAGTGTCAAAACACATGTACATACAGTGTATAGATATAGTCTGGGCATTTTATCCGTGAAATTTGATTCGATTCGTTACCCGTTGCTATTCGATCCGAAAATTCCGAATATCCGTAAGCTTTCGAAGCAAAGTAAATACTAAAATTCAATATCCGTTAATATAGAAACAAATCACAAATATTAAAATTTTGGGAAGCGAATATCCGATCCGATCCGTCAATATATAAATACATGTATATTTTGATTATATTTAAAATTTTAAATATATAAAATTATTATTCTAACATATGATTTGACATATTCTATTCACATTATTACTTATATAAAAATATTACATAAAAGGAAAAAAACATTTATGACAATTATAATTTTTTTCTTCAGTTTTGTGTTATTATAATTGTTAATTAAGTTTAAAATTTTACAAAATATGTAGATTCATTGTATCTTTTAATTTTTATCTTTTATATCATGCAAAAAATAAATATTTTCCAAAAAAAAATTGTATCAAATTTTTAAGATTATTTGTATTAATCAAAACAAATGAGATATCCGTAAGTATCCGCAAATATCCGCAAATATCTATTTATTTTCCGGATATCCGTTTTTCCGAATATCCTTATTTTTCCGAATCAAAGCAAATCGAAAAATTAGATATCCGTAACATTCGAAGCAAATCAAAAATACTTTCAAAAACCCGGATATCCAATCCGTGCGCAGGCCTAGATATAGAAAGCAAAGCGGGGTCCGCACTCAACGCCATTATGATGACATCATCACATAAGACACAAAGAGAAGACTTGAGTACTCTCTACGTTTCCTCTCTTCTTCTTCCTCTATATAAACCCTTCCCTTCTCTTCTCCTCCCCTTACTGTTCTCTAATCTAATCTAATTTCACCTTTCCTACAAAACCCAAAAACCTTTTTTTCTTTTACACAACCTAAAAGTCCCTAAGTTTCTGAAAATGTCGGAAGAGTTCGACGAATCTGAGATCATTTTCTCCGACAACTTCTTCCCGATTCGCCGGCGCGAGGACGTGATCGAGAAAGAGAATCGTCCGGTTAATTTCCGAGAAAACTCCGAAGGCAGAATTAGAAACACATCGAGGCTGAGTAAAACGACGCCGTTGCCTTCTTCACCGGCGGCTTTCTCATCGTCGCTTCCGGTGAATATTCCGGGAAGGAAGTATTCTGAGGATGAGGAGTATTCGGAGGAAGACGGAGGATGGAGAATGGTTCTGAGACAGTAAGTCTGAGAGTAACCGATAAATCCGATCCAGAAGCTCACCGCGAACTCGAGAACCGGTAAATCTAAGCCTAGAGGACGACCACGGAGGAAGAAGGGTCAACCCGAAGAACAGAGATTCTTAATGGTGGATGATGAAGATGATGAACAGAGAATCTTTCTCTATTAAAAGAGAAGTACATATTTTATCTACCATTTAAAAGTCATATTGGACCATTTCCTAGAAATCACAACTGATATTTATCTATTTGCATAATAATATCATAACAATAATTGTTATTGTAATTTATTATGTTCTTTCCCTAACAACTAATTAAAAGTATTGTTAATGAAATCTTTTCCTCCTGATTTCTTTCCTAAGCATATGCTTCTTTTTTGTTCTAAATTGTGATATTTAAATTTGTTGGTTTAATTGTAGCTATCATATAACCATGATTTTAATTAAAAGGACTATTATAAAACGTATCTTTTCTAAGTTCAAGAACATTATAATAATACATGTTATTCATTTAGCTTTTTAGATCATATGATACAACAAATTATAAGACAATAAATATAGATTAAATAAGGGGTAAATATGCAGTAACATAAACATGTAAATAATCTATGTTACTTTTATACTTTGTTGTATAGTTTATAATGCTCTAAATATTTTAATACGGATTGATATATTTATACCACTATTATATTTCTATACTATTAAAACATAAGTCATAAATTCTTTCATGTGTGATTTTTTTTAATTTGGATAATTCCTTAAATTTTATCAAATTTACACGCCTTAGTTATAAATTTTATTTTATCTTTTTAATTTGAAATACAATTAAATATTCAAAACAATTCTAGCAAAATCTTTTCAGATTCATTCTAAAATTTATGTCCAAAAAGTACTTAACTTAATTTTAATTATTATAAACTATAATTAAAAATTAAAATTTTATTATTTTATTTTTAGTTCATAAACGAAAATTTAAAGTAATATAAAATATTTTAATTATATTTTAGTGAAGATAACAATTTGAACTTATTAATTTTCAAAAAGTGTTACAATTTTTTTAAAAAAATTTTGTTAGAAAGATCCATTTATATTTCAAATTAAAAAAATTATCCAATTATATAGGTATTCTTCTCTATTATATAGGTCCAATTTAATTTATTTTCATACAAATTTCAAATTTAGAAATAAACAAAAATTATTGTAAAGTAATATTGTTACATCTAATTCTTAAAATAAATTTTGTTATAGAAATATAAAATTTACAATAATAATATATAAACCAATAAAGTATTTTACTATTAAAAAAAATCCGCACGGTTGTGCGGGTCAAGATCTAGTTAGGGTTAAGAAGATTGTTTATTTGTTTGATTTATTATCCCGTAAAAGAGAAAACGTTTACTATATAGTGGTTACTAAACCAAAGAACTAAACCAGAAATCTTAACCAGAATTAAAGAACTAAACCAAAGATTAAATAACTAAACCAAAAGGATAACCAGTTTATCCTGTCACAATACTCCCTTGTTGAGAACATCCTTGTCCTCAAGGATGATAAGAACTTGGTGCTGAAACCATCATAACATCTCCATTGATCTTTCTCTCCTAACATCTCTGGTGGTCTTTGTAGATGAAAAACTTCATTGACACAAAATCTAGCAAAGCAGAGATTATTATGAACAAGATTACCAGCCATTGAAGTAAGCTCCAGCTTTTGCACCTCCCTGCAATATCTGCTTTGTTTCAACTTATTCTTGAGAGGCTGTTGTTGTGTCTCATTCTTGTCTCTCTCTTGTCTCTTATCGCTGTGTTTGAGTAACCAAGCTTTTGACTGAGACATCTCAATAGTTCGTCTGGCTTCAATGTGAAATGATACCCCCTCTTCTCTTGCTTGGCCAGTGGTGCCACAACTCAACACATCTTCATCAGCAAATAATGATGTTTGGGTGCCCTCATCCTTAAGCTCCAGTTTTAACCCTTTGAAATTCTTCTTTATTGTCCTGAACTCTGGAGGTCGTGGCAATGATCCACAGAACAACAGAAATGACATGATGCAGATACCAATAATTTGCAGCTTCATGATATCTTTGTTTCCACAGCCTTTGATCAAATAAAGGAGCCTATGTGCATCTTCATCTGAGACGTTGAAGTGACAGTGGAGACCAGCAACGACAAAAACAGGTTTCTGTGTTTTGTTGTGGTAATCGACAAGATCAACAAACTTTATGCCAGCTCGAATCATCACAGCTTGGTTCAGAACCAGAAGCTTAAAGCTCCCAATAGGATAAGCAGCCATCTTATTTTCTTCCAAACCCAAATAAGGCTCTTCTTCCATAGCAACATAACTAGCACTAAGAAGATCCATCACGCCTCTGTTATTTCCAGTCCAAAGCATAGCTTTGACTACATAGAACAACTCGTGCAACTCCATCTCAAATTCGTCCATCCCATTACCATTGTTGCAAAGAGTAAAACTTTGACTTTCAAAAAGTCCAGCAGTAGTAAGGACCTTTAGTTCCTTCAAAACTTGAAGCGTTTTTCTCCATGTAGTGGTTTTGAATCTGAATTTCCATGATTTTCTTAGCTTCTCAAAAATCTCAGTGATTATGTAAACAATCAGAACACATGCTTTCCTCATCTCTTGTATAACCATATCGTCAAAGATAATGTCAAATGGAGCCGTTACGAAGGTAATAGCACGTGTCGCTATTGAACTTCCATGCTCCCATACACGATTCACTTTCTTAACAAGAAGCAACATCTCCTTCTTGAGTCTCACCGTTTCATTCACCATCCGATGTTGAGTTCCATGACTGAAGTGCTTGTCTAAGCATTTCCATGAAGTTGGCTTGGCTAGAAGCCCACCTGGTTCCCATACACGAGTCTTGCCGAAGAACCATGATGCCTCATGAAGATGTTTGAAAGCTGGTATATTGATCTTCCTGGCCAAGATTTTTGGCTTTTCCACCATTGACTTAACCATCTGATTTTCAATATGTGCTGCTTCAAGTAATGATGAGTCTTGTACCAGAAACGTGTCTGTGTTCTGAATCAGCTCTTTTTGTTGGGTTGCCTTGACGTCTTGATGTCGTGTTGCAGGAACTCCATGTAAAACTGTTTCAGTCTGAAGCATCTGTCGATCTGTCTTGACCAGACATCCACCTGGTTCCCATATACAATCATCCTTTATAGTACGTTCGCCCACCATGTGTTCGACCTTATTACCAAGAGAGAAACTCATGTTTTCTTCTGCAATTATTTTGTTTTGAGCTTCTTTTGCAACTGCAGCATCAACAATCTGTGAATCAGAAGTGAAACTCTCCAGTGATTCAGACAATGAGTCTGGTTTCATCACAGTATGGGACACAAACTCATCAGATACGACTTCAATCAAGGGGCTGTCGTTACTTCCAGTCACGATGGAGTCGTCATCACTTTCGATCATGATAATCTCCACCCCTTTGTGCTTCAAATCATGATGACCAGGTGTATCTAGATCTTCACAAAAGATGCATAATCCATTTGACATCCTGTCATAAATCTCCTCACATGAATATTTCAGAGGAATCGCTCGTCCAGCCATAGAAACAGGTTTGCCGAGGAAAGACTGCTCTGATACCAATGAGACAGTAAGTCTGAGAGTAACCGATAAATCCGATCCAGAAGCTCACCGCGAACTCGAGAACCGGTAAATCTAAGCCTAGAGGACGACCACGGAGGAAGAAGGGTCAACCCGAAGAACAGAGATTCTTAATGGTGGATGATGAAGATGATGAACAGAGAATTAGGGTTTAAGAAGATTGTTTATTTGTTTGATTTATTATCCCGTAAAAGAGAAAACGTTTACTATATAGTGGTTACTAAACCAAAGAACTAAACCAGAAATCTTAACCAGAAATTAAAGAACTAAACCAAAGATTAAATAACTAAACCAAAAGGATAACCAGTTTATCCTGTCACAGGTTCCGCCGCATCTGATCGTTGGACGGAGAATCGAAAGAGGTATGGCGTTTTCCGTTTGTACCGGTCACGGAAGGACTCTTAAAGGCCGAGATCTGTGCCGGGTTCGTAATTCGGTTCTCAGGTTAACCGGTTTTTTGGAGGCTTGAATACGGACCGGTTTTTGATTTACAAAAAAATTCTGTCTTCCAATTTTTTTATTTACCGGAAGAAATTCAGTTGTCTGATATTGGTGTAAGTTTAATCACTTGAATGAATGTCAAAAGGAAAATGTCAAAAAGAACATTTATTTCTTTGTTTATTTATATGAATTCTTAGTTTTGATTTCTCTCAAATGTAACAGAAAAATAATTGAAGTTACTTTTTTTTGATCAATTTCATATTACTTGTGACTATAATGATTTTAGTTGTCTTTTGCAAAAAATTGAAATTCATTGCTCATCAACAATTGATTTTAGTCATTTCCAAGTTTTTGAAAAATTGGAACAATACAAAAGAAAACTAGCATGATCTATTTGTAAAAATCACACGCACAAATAAAATAATATAAATTCTTTTTATTCAAAAAGAAAGATTTTACGCTGATGAAATAGAATTGTTGTATAATAAATAAAATTTACGAATGTATTATGAAGATCTATGCAAAATCGGAACATTTTCACCAATGAGGGTGAGGACAAAAGACGAACAGAACCAGCTGTTCGGTTCTGAATGATTGTGAGCGAGAGATGTCACATTTCTTGCCGGTGACATCAACGCGAGAAATATGCATATATTAACAGCCAGATGCATTATATTTTCCAAACGTAAATACTCAATGCATTGCTATTTTTTTTCAACTGCATTACAATTTTATAATTTATTTGTGAAAGAAAATAACACGGAAAATTAAAATGCAGAAAAAACACGTGTTAAGAGCAACATGGTCAAAGGTTAACCATAAAAATGTCATGGTCAAATAAATTACCGAGTCTATCTTTTGTTCTTAACCCAGATAAAAGGTGGAATGCAAATCAACTAGTCAAATTCTAATCTTTATTTTAAAAAAAGCATATGGAGATATATATAATTGAGATCTCGGCGTAATCAAGTTTCTTAGCAGCCATCCCTTTGGAATATGACCGTCTCATGGATATTCTTTGACATGATTATAAGCCAACGGCACATGCATCTAGTAGCCATGTTCTTATCCATTAACTTTTCTACTAACTGAAATGTTTAATATACGAACAATACAATATTATATTTTTAACAGTTAAACTTGTTTTTCACATTCGAATTTCAATATTACTATATTATATATCATACTTTAACGTTCAGTGTATAAACGACCAAGAAGGTTTGATGTAATAATACAGAAATTATTTAAAATGGAACACAATATATATAATTTATTATTTATATATTAAATTAAATTATTTTAATATATTGTAATATGCTAATTTATATTACTTTATGTTACAACTTAAAATTACACTAGTTTAAAATTTTACAGTTTATTTTGAAAACTTGGAGCAACTAAAAAGTTAAATAATTTTGATAATGTTAAATAGTGTTGAGTGACATTACATAATTATATATCGTACATAAATTTTATTACCATTTTTTAAAAAATTTAGTTACAAATAATTGTTAATTAAAACATAAATAAAGAAACTTTTATTTTATAAAAGGTAAAAATTAACATTAACAAATAAATAAATATCTATTGGGCAGGAAAAAGGGAAACTTGTTTAATGAAAAGTTGACTAAATATAATAAAATGTGTAAAAAATAAAATAACAGTTCAAGGTTTTGAACAATAGTTGTATGGGCATAAGTAAGAGTTTTAAACCAACTGAGCTCAATCTTTTATATGTATATTATTTTGGATAAATTGTTTTATAATTTGGCATATGACATGTGCCACACCCCACCAAAGCCTAGATCCACCCTTGCATCATAACATGATCCGAAAATGTTCATTTCAGTCTGTCTCTGTATTTGACGATTTAACCACAATGTAATTTGTATATCAAACCAAGATCATGTTTGTCATCATCCAAAAATGTTTTATGCGCAAGGCGACCAAGTCCAACAATGAAATGACTACTTCAGCGTGTTTTGATCTATAAGTTACATGGACTTTGGAAAGTTATACTGAACATGAAAATTTGTAATTTTGAAAGTGGAAAACTATAGTCATTATAAATCATTAAGTTAAACAATAAAAATGATGGATCCAAAGTCCATAACATTTTACTCGTAGAACGGACATAAAATAGAAGTGAGATGACGTGGAAGTACAACTCGACCACGTGTGTGGGGAAACAGCAGAAACTTCGAGTGGGATGATCGAAAGCGTTATATCTGATTGAACTCGTACAGATGATATGTTTCAACTTTCATTGCATTCACGTGCATACCTTCCTAGCCACACCTCTTCCCCCAATTTAGCTTGTCTTTTCTAAGTAACTCTAAACCTCTAATCAAAGGTTTTATGGTTCGGCCTCAAGTTTACATTTATTGCAGACTATTGCTTTTGGGCCTATGCAACTTTCAGTTATGAAAATGCTTTTCTGTTGAAAGTTGTGGTCGCCAACTTGTGTAAACAATCTATGGACAAGAATGTTCCACAGTCAAAAAGCTATGGGATACAATACAACAGCGATAAAATGCGACCAAGAATTGTTATTTCAGCAACAAAGGCCTTTGTTTCTGATAAAATCTCTCACAATTTTCCAAAGAGGTGGTTAACTTGTTGACAAAAGTAAAGAGGTGGTTAACGTACAAAATTAGCTCACAAACATCTTGACTTTGTTGCAGTGCTTGATTCATAACCAAAAATTAGCTCACAAGCACTCTCACTCTATAGACACAAAGAGAGGTCAGAGCTTGTGCGACGACTTCTGAGAACTAAATATGGTTCTTCTAGTTTTTTTATCAAGCTGTAAACCGGGCATTTACTTGTTTTCTGTCTCGAAGGAACATCCGAACCTGTTGAATTATCCCCATGAGTGCTTGGAGACGCCTCTATTTGGATCAGAGACATTGGTGATATCGTCGGATCCTTAAATTTTCTTCTTGGCTCACGAGATGCAAAATCTTTCAGACGTTAAGTGAAGAACATCGGCAGTATCAACAGCTGTCTAAAGCTTTGAAGATATACAGAACGTACTTGATCAAAGAAAGATCTTTCTCAATACAATGAACCAAGCAAGTTTCCAAATGTAAACATTTGAAGGGTACATAAATACTTGGTGAGAAGGACATAAACTATATTATATGTTCATAACTTCTAAATAAAATTAAAATCTAAAAATTATATATAATATTTTGTGATACTAAGCTATACCATATAATTATCTGAAAGGGTAATAAGAGAATTTGTGTGAATCTACAGAGTGTAGACTACACTTGTCTGGATGTGGTTGACGAGATATAGATTTTACCTTTGTAAAAATGCTTAGTTTTGATTATTACACATAAACAAAATTAATATGAATGATACAATTACAAAACACATGCTTCAGGCTTATTCAGGAGTTCATCATATAATATTAATTTTCTTTCATTACAAAATCACAAATATTAACAAACATGAAACAATTATAGTATACACTATCATTCTAAACAAAATAAAACATTTTTTTCAAGCAACAAATGGAATAGAATTGATAAATAACATACTACACTAATATAAACACATCACATAAAAAACTGTTGAATTGAAGGACACGAGAAATTATTCTATCTCATAAATATAGTATGGATATATGTGTATTTATAGACTATATCATAAATAGTATAGTAACCTCAAACAAATATCTAAGGCCATGAGCATGAGAGTTCATGGCAAAAGTACACACAGTTCCCAATAAAAGAAAATATTAAAATATCTCAGGTTTGTTGAACCCCCCCGCGTGAGTTCTCTGTGGTGAACCTGGTTCGCCACATGGTGATTTGCTAGTGGTTTTTTTTTTTTTTTTAGAAAAAGTAAAACGAAAAAATAAAAAATAAAAAAAAATAATAAACAATCAAAATGGTGAACCCAACACGGGTTCACCAATGAAGATGCCCTCATGAGTATCTCCTTTCGTCTTCATCAACTACAAGTCTACAATCTTATAGTTGCCTTCCTCGACTCGTCATCTTCCTTGTATTCTGCAATTTCATAGTCGCTTTCCTCGACTTCATCATCTTCCTCGTCTTCATCGATGTCATCAGTTTACTCAGTGTGGCTTCCTCACCTACTTCTTGTCTTTTTGTCGTTGTTGCTTTGTCTTGACAAAAAAATTGCGGCAATGGATAATCAGTGAAGAGTCACCTCCATGACGATACCATCGCACACAGTCTTCTTTGTCGGAAAGATACACCAAGATTGAAGGTGGTGAAAATACGGTGGAGCAGATCTGGAAATGCGGGGCTGTCTCTCAAATGCCACGATTTACTTTTACTAGATAATAATTACTTTTTCCTCTACAGGTTACCGGTTCTACAAAGGACAATATAGCAATATTACACAAAATTACAGTGAGCACATGAAAATTAGGGGAATTGGTCATAGATTGAGTTATAAATTTTTTTGATGGTTATACGATGCAATTTCCCCGAGTAAAACATGAACAGAGACCAAAAACTGATTTGAATTTAGAGCCAGTATGAAATAGCCCGTTTTATATTAGACCTAAAGGATTCTGTTCGAATCGTTGTCAAGACTGATATGGTTTTGCTTTTATTTGAAACAAACATGTTA
>NW_026616169.1:0-29110 GCF_000801105.2 Raphanus sativus
TATTATATATGCTTGTTGCTTCAACATAAGAAAACAAAGATCAATAATTCGAGAATTTGCATTGGTTATACACACATGTTTTTCCTTGATGCAGAACAAAGAAAATGAAAAAAGGCTAGTGATGAATGATGCAAAAAGAGTGGATGAGTAAGAGGAAACGATGACACGTTCTCCTTTTGCCCCCATCTCCTACTCGTCACTCCTCACCTTACCAGCCTGTTTCTTCTTTTCTTATTGGTATTATTATTATACGTTTTTTTCACTTATTTTACAAAAAAAACTTTAATCAGCCAAAAAGAATGTTATACACTAGCTTTCGAAATTTAAAAAAAAAGTTAAAGATGCATGAATTTGTATAAAGAAGTATACAAATATAAGTATAACACCACCAACGAAGGTTGGCCAAAATAAAATCAGTTCCAAACTAAGTGATCGTAACGACTAGTTCATAATACCAACCCCTACTCTTGAAGGTTGGGGATGTAAAGTCTAAAGTGGTATATTTAGTTCCATACTTCCATTATGATTCTAAAGATATAATGGGACGATCCTTCCATATTTTTGTTATATCTAAGCAGAAGGGTTTGGTCTACTTTGTATGAATTCAGAGCTAGAATCTAATTACATAAACGAAAGAGTCTATAAAACATAGAATATTACATATGAAACAAAAAGATTCCACATTAGGACTCTTCAGTTTAAAAACAGTAAGCTAGCTAATTAAAAATATATATTTGGTGAAGATTATAATAATTCGATTTAGTAAACATAAACTAAAAAGGAAAGACTGTATAATTAGAAGAAAAATACTTTATATTGATAGGTATTTTTGTTATACAGCATTATATTTAAAGGATTTGGCTATAGTGGTCGCTTTGATGAACTCCACTCCAAGGGTGGTGTGCATCTTCTCCATTCCTATCACTACCAAAATCCACACTCTTCTTCTTCTTTTTATGTAGTGATTTAAGAACTTTTTTTGTTGTTGTTGAAAAGAAACTTTATCTTAAGCCCCCTTTAAAAAAACTTTATCTTAAGTTTTGTTTGGTTGAACTTTTGTTTGTGCTGTTTTTGGGTTGTGAGGAAGTGTTTGGATTGAATTTTTTATGAAATTTTGTTTTCTTTGGTTTAAATTTATATTTTAATACATTAAGAAAAAACGAAATAGCATTTCAACCGTTTAATAGTAACCAGCATTTCGCAAGAAGATATGGTCAACTCTTTTGAAAGGATCAAGCTAAATTAGCAATGATATAATAACACTTCAGAAGAATTGTTAAAATAGCATATTATAAAAATCAAGAAATCAATCAAAAGTGTATTGAATAATGTTAAACGGACCTGACTTATCAATTTTTGACGAAAGATAAGCCCAGGCCAAGCATCCACGTGAGGTTGACAAAATAACTAATTATTATAGCAGCAAATGATCTTACTTTTAGAAATAGTAAAACCAATTATTATAGGATTCTATTTTAATAATTATCTTTAATAATTTTTACTCAAATATACACAAAATATTCAATTATAACATGTCCCGTATACAAATGAAAATACAGAGCCTAAAAAAACCAAATACAATACTAAGGGCATCTCTATTGGAGGTTCAAACTCCAAATTCTCACAGTTTTCAAAAAGAATAAAATATTAAAATAATCGTGGTATCCAATAAATGTATAAATCTGTTTCTCCAAAGTCCATCTGTGTGAACATGTATCTTAACTATTTCGTGGACCCCACGACATGTGATGGCCCACGGTTGGTTAGATTATTAATTTTTTTCTTTATTTGGAAAAAAGATCAAACAGTAAAAAAAATTATAATAAAAATTATCTTGTAAACCTCCCCTATGGAGTTCACTAATGGAGATGGTCTAACACTACCTTGGGAAGAGCTTTACAGATAAAACCAAGTTATGGATATGGGAAGTAGTTTGATGAATGGAGCCCAGAGTGTGACGTTAATGTTCAGACGTTAATGTTCAGTCTTGGTGCTGGTTTGTTTAGTCTACGGTCATGTGCTAAATAGTGTAAATACTATAGAAATAAAAACGATGGCTCCATGAATGATTTTATTTATTAAATGGATTAGACTTAACCCTGATTTCGAAGAAAAAAGGACCCATTGATTCCCAAACTCCAATCTTAAGAATCATACATGAAAAAAGATTTTGTAATATTCCTATAGACCATTAAGAAAAAGAAAAAAAGAGCTTTAACTTTTGGAATTGGAAGCACATCACACACACAAAACACAAAGTCTCTGTTTCACCTTTTAACCCATTCAAGGATTTTCCTTTAATTTCAGTGCCCCCCTCTTACTTTACTCATTTACTTATCTATCTTCTCTCCTCTGTTTCTTCGCCTTCTCTCAGCTTTTCATCTTTATCAGGTAAAGAATTATGATAAGCATATCCCTTCACATACCTCTCTCTCTCTTTCTAATTTTTTGAAAAAGTTTGCATGCGCAGACGGTTTTGTGTATAATAAAGCTTAGCTTTCTTTAGCTACTTTATTTCGCTTGTATATGTTATATGTATGATTCATGGTTGTTGTAATTGTGAGAACAAAGACGTGTTGAAACTTTAAAAGATTTTATATGTATGTGTGTATGAAAGAAAGAGTGAATGGAGCTGTGGACAGAAGCTAGAGCCCTAAAGGCAAGTCTAAGAGGAGAAGCTATCAAACATCAAGTGGTTGTGTCTGAGGAACTAAGCCGAACTTCTTCTGCTGAAGATTTCTCTGTTGAGTGTTTCCTCGATTTCTCAGAAGAAGTTCAAGAAGAAGAAGAAGAACTTGTCTCTGTTTCTTCATCACACGAAGAACAAGAACAAGATTGTTGTATCTTTAGTTCACAACCTTGCATCTTTGACCAACTTCCTGCTTTGCCGGTAACTTTAATATATTTCTTATAATAAATTAAAGCAAATTTAGTTGAATTTTTATTTATTATTTTCTGATTCTTTTAGGTTGAAGATGTGGAAGAGCTTGAATGGGTATCTCGTGTTGTTGATGATTGTTCATCACAAGAAGTCTCACTTCTCTTAACACAAACCCACAACACCAAACCAAGCTTCTCATCTCGAATTCCGGTTAAACCAAGAACCAAACGGCCTCGGAACAGCTTAACCGGCGACAGGGTCTGGCCAGTCGTTTCAACTAACCAACATGCAGCAGGAGAGCAGCAGTGGAAGAAGAAGAAGAAGAAACAAGAACTAGCAGTTGTGTTTCAACGAAGATGCAGCCATTGTGGGACAAACACCACACCTCAGTGGAGAACCGGTCCGGTCGGTCCAAAAACCTTATGTAACGCCTGTGGAGTTCGCTTCAAGTCAGGTAGGCTATGTCCCGAATACAGACCGGCGGATAGTCCGACGTTCTCTAATGAGATTCACTCAAACCTTCATAGGAAGGTTCTGGAATTGAGAAAGAGTAAAGAGTTGGTTGAAGGAACAGGTGAAGCTATTACTAAATCAGACCAAGTCAAATTCGGCAGCCAAGTGGTAGAGAAGACTTAGGTAAAATGTAAACCTACTTTTTTAGCATTATCTCTAGTGTTGTGTAATTTAACAACTTGCTTCATTACATTGGAAGCTGTTTTGGAACTAGTTTATAAAAAATGTTTTCTCTACAAAACAAGATTATGTAATTTTTAATGATGTGAGAGACTACCACCACTACTACTTAGAATGATTTTGGTACATTTGAAGTGGTATAGACTTTTACAAGCATACAAATGTTTAATTTTAGAATGGTGACAACATGATTAACCACAGCATAATAGCATGCACATATGACATATCATATACTGAATTTAATCTTGTAGCTTCAAGTTATTACTTTATATAATCTGCTACATAGAAACTTACAATAGAAGGACCACAGTTTTCCATGCATGGACCCTTTGGTCGGTAGTTTCAAAAAGATTTTATTTCATAAACAAAATATCAAGAGAAGAGTAGCTTTATCCCGTGCTGTCTCTGTCTGATCTTCCCCAAGCGTATCCATTACTCAAGAACTTGTCTCTAAATCATGTTTTGCTCGGTTTCTCCAAGAGAACTTTTCATACAGCACGTGATCTGCCTTTGCAAACACTCTTGATACTTCGTCCCTAAAACTAGTTCAACAACAAAAGATGGTATGAAGCGTAGACTAAAACAAACTAAAAAATCAAAGTATCCACGAGAAACGCAAGTCTCTCATAATCTAAATGGCCTCAGAATATTTGGTAGTTTGTGGTTCCTATTAGCTACAGATAAGTACACAGCCAACAGTCCGTTGTAGTCTAGCTGGTCAGGATACTCGGCTCTCACCCGAGAGACCCGGGTTCGAGTCCCGGCAACGGAGCTTTTTTATCATCGTATGGGATTAGGCCCAATCTATTAAACAACATTCCACCCATCATCCGATGCTGTTCTTCAAGTCCTTTCCCTATGGGCCTAACTTTTTTCCAATAACAGGCTCATCTAAGACTTTCTCATCTGTCCCTCTAATCCGTCCAGAAGGTTAGAGGAAGAAGAAGAAAGAGAGTGTAAGTGAGACTCGAAATCAAAATCGGGAATCAGAAAACAAAAAAAAAAATGAGCGGAGTATCCTCGGCGGCGAGCGGCGCAGAAGGAGAGGGTTCGAATCCTCTATCGACGTGCTCTCAAGGATACTCTCAATTGGGCTGTCCATCGCCACATTTTCTACCGCGACGTAAGTGTTTTTTTCCCCGCCCTCAGATCTCCTCCGGTGGCTATTCTCGTTTCACCGATCTCGCCATTTTGTTTTTTGTTTTGTTCATTGATCTTCGTTCCCTTTACAGGCTTCTGATCTTCGCGAGAAGTTCAATGCAAACCAAGATGTGGTATTGATCTTCTACAACATTGGTTTTTGTGAATTTACGTTTTGATTATGTTGTTTTGTCTCTGTTTCTCATTGTTCGTCCATTGATATATGGTAACGTAGGAAGATGTGGACAGAATCGACAAACTGATTGCTCATGGTGAAGCAGAGTACGACAAGTGGCGACACCCTGATCCTTATATCGGTATATATCATCTTTAAACCAATTATTGATTTGATGGGACGATTCACTTCTTGAGTTGGAATTTAAATGACCCCCATGATTTCTTTTTGTAGTTCCATGGGCACCTGGTGGCTCAAAGTTCTGTAGAAACCCCACTCCTCCTGCTGGGGTAGGGTAATCTCGTCACTTTTTATGATCTCACTTTCTCTCATTCACAAGTTCTCTGATCTTTTTTGTGTGGGCTGATGCAGATTGAGATTGTGTACAACTACGGTCAAGAAGACAACCCATGAACCCTTAGTTTCTCATACCCATCACTAAAGTAAGTTGGATCATTTTCTCTGATGCCCAGCGGAACTACTAAGTTGTTAACTTTCAATGGTGTTTGTTTATCTATTGCAGATTTGAAGCATATGTTTCAGAAGATTTATCAAAGACTTTCAAGGTTGAGACTTTGAGGAACCAATTGTAGTTTTTAAAGATGTTTCGTTCTAGTATGACACTCTTGTTTCCAACTTGGTTTATATTTCCGGCTGCTCTTTAGCTTCCAACCATGTGTATCATGGATGTTCCAACTATGAAAAAACAAATCAGGCTAAGTTTTGTTTTTACATTTGGCTTTTTTTTTTTTCATATTGAAAAACGTGGGCTTAAACTGAACGGAACTCTCATACATTGTTTATTTGTTTTGTCTCCTCTTTTGACAAATAGCTGACTAATTTGATCTTCTAAAGTGGACCAAAATAGATGAGATATTTGTAAATTATTCCTAAATATTTATAATTTTTTCGGATATCAGATATTTTTATTTTTGCCAAGCAAATCAAATCGAAAAATCAAATATCTGTAAACTACAAAACAAACCGCAAATAATTTATTGAAAAAAAAATTAAAAACCTTGCACAAATACAACTAAGGATCACGTCGTATCATTATTCCGATAATTTATTGAATAAACTTAAAATGATAACTGAACTGCAAATACAAACCACATCAAAGCCGTCATCATTGCAGTAGTAAAAGCCAAGGTTATTGATCGCAGCTGAAAGAGAGTAGTTACTCAATGATGCCCTCCTCGGTCGCGAGATACGGCATGTTGTGGAACGAACGGTCAAGACAAGCAGCCACATTCTTGTACTCATTCTCATCTTCGTCTTCTTGGCCACCTCCTTTGGTATGCATCACTTCCTCTGCTCTGTGCTTTAGTGTCTGAATCATTAGCTCAGGCTCATGCTGCACTGCTCGAAGAACATCAGAAGAGGATTGGCCAGGCACGGCTCTGGTTACAACAAAGCTATGTGGTCCATCGCTCTGAGAGACACGGACAACGCTTGGCCCACCAAACAGATTATGAACTCCACCCATAGACTCTTCATAAGCCCCTCCAAGGAATATACCCAATAAGTACCTTCCCCCACCTCCATAGCTGTCTATCTCATGCAACGGCAAGCTAGACTCGCCGCCTATGAACTTAACGATCTTCCCATCACTGTCACAAGTTAAATCAGACAAGATCCCACGAGCCCCAGGCTTTTGATCAAGCCTATGGATAGGAACTATAGGGAACAGCTGTCCCACCGTCCCCCAGTGGTCAGGAGCCGAAGTGAAAATCGATAGGTTGATGTTGTAAGTCTGAACCGCATCCGACCCGCCTATAGCCTTCAAAACCCATTCGCATAACCCATCAATCGAACCTAACTGCTCGATGCTCAAAATACCATCTTTGAAACCTTCAACACATCTCTGTTTTAGCTGTTCCACGTAAAGTAGAGACTTTTCTTGGTCTCCACGCATCACAGCTGCGTATAGATCCTCCTCACCTTCGAGCAGGAACTGAATATCATCAGCAGCACTCGGTTGATGAGCCGTTGGTTTAACTGACGAGGCAGCTTCAAAGATCAGCACAGAATGATGAGAAACTGTTGCTCTTCCACTTTCACTGCATATCACCGGATGTTTCACCGATCTCCGGTCACACACATACCTGCAAAATATTATCATTATTACTTATTTAATTATTTACAATTAATATTGAAAATTTGTTATTATGTAAATTAATTTATTGATAGAAAATTTTACCGAATATGGTTTATTTGGTATCTATATATCTATCTATACTATTATTTGAAAAATGATTTTAATGATTTGTCATTTTCTCTATATTTTTAGTAATTTTGTTTATATATCATATTCTCAATAGTTTTGAGTGATAAATTTAAATTTATACTAATCAATTTGAAATAAATAATAGTATACTAAGAGAAAGTAATCACAATGATAGAAAATTTTACCGAATATGATTTATTTGGTATCTATATATCTATCTATACTATTATTTGAAAAATGATTTTAATGATTTGTCATTTTCTCCATATTTTTGGTAATTTTGTTTATTTATCATATTTTTAATAGTTTTGAGTGATGAATTTAAATTTATACTAATTTGAAATAAATAATAGTATACTAAGAGAAAGTAATCACAATGATATCAATAGTGATTTAGATTTAGGAATAGTATATTTTGTATCACAATGATCCTTTATATATGTGTAGCTCGCTCCCCTCTCTTGAAAGCCGAACTGGCGCCTTCTTTTGATAACTGGGTTAGGGTTACCGAAGGCAATCTGGCAGGCAAAGTTTCCCCTTTTATTCGGCAGCCGCCTTTGATGTAACTAAACTAGATAGAGTTTGGGTCACGAATTCGGATTTACCGATCCGAGGGAACCAAATGAAGCATCTTTTTCTCCTTCCGAAAGAAAAGAGGAAGACTTATTCCCACCGAAGTGCACTAATAGAAACCCCTACCAGTCGAAGTGGAATGATGAGCTAAAAGTCCCTTGTACGATGAAGCTGAGTCACAGAAGCGGGAGAGGTGTCTTCTTTGAGGATCGTTTCCTATCGAGTGGATCAAATCCCAAGCCTTAAGAGCCCATTAACCCATCTTCTGTTCCGCTAGCCAGCTAAGCTAAAGCTTGCCATCGACCGGTTCGTTCGGAAGTAACCGCATGCGCTCACCTATCCATCAACCAAGACAGAAGGGAATGACCAACCAAGCGAGCAGAGCCCAACTACCAATCCTATGTTCTCCCAATCTTGGAACTGGCGGCAATCTAACGAATTCGGGAAAGCAAGATGATCGACACTGGAAAAGACGTCTTGGCGAGAGGTGCTTTAGCAACTCGACTGCAAGGAGAGGTGCTTTAGCAACTCGACTGAAAGGAGAGGTGCTTTAGCAACTCGACTGAAAAGCAGAGGGCATAGAGTCACCGACTAAAGCAAGCCAGGAAAGGTAATTGCTTACAGACAGACCAGATTTTGGAATAGCAGCTTACTCTCAAACACCGTATTCCGCCAAAACCATTTACTACGCAAACAAGACCAGCAACTGGTTGAGCTGATAGGACCACAGCTGAGATTGACTCAAGAGCGTCTGTGGCTAAAAGACTAGCAGCATATTCTTCTTCAATTGCGACAGGAGCTCATTCTTTCGCAGCTTATTCGTCGTTTGGGCAAATGGATGTGGGATGGAGCTTGAACTAAGGGACCTGGGGCGTAGCCTTGATTCAAAGTGTCTAGGTACCAAGAGTAAAGGAAGGAGGGCTAACTAATATAATAGGGGTAGGGGGGCGCTAACGAGCAAGAAAGGGCCCCTTTATTAGTAAGGTTGCTTGCTTGTCACACAGGTCGTCTTTGGCTCGTCTCCTTCCGCGATACGCACCTGGTAGTATCCCGCCGTAGATCCAACTTCGAGAAGTATCTCGCGCGGGCGAAGAAGTCTGCAATAAAAGTGGATACTTGTTTTTGATAGTTAGGTTACCTTGTTGAGCGCCCGATAATCAATGCACAAGGCTCCCGCTTTTTCTGGAAAGGGGCTCCCCAACCTTTTCCCAGCAGCAATCAATATAGGGAAAAACTGCCTTGGAGGCTGGAATCAAAATAGGCCTCCATGAGTTCCTGAAATTGATTCCTGAGTTCAACCAATCCCCTTAACTAATAGATGCTAGTTGGGGGGCCATCCGCTTAACCCAGCCCCAGTCTAAATAGTTGGGGGTTTGGCTCCAGGCTCCAACTCGATCTTGTGGTAGACTGCCCTACTAGGGCGCACTTGGCAACTAATTCGTGGGGCATGATATCCCAAAATTCCTCAAGTACTTGCTGCACTTCCTGAGAAAGAAGTAGTCTTGGTATTGGATCCGCTCTTCTGAGAGCATGAACATCAATTAGATTCAATTCCTCTTCTTTATTCTTAAGAGAAACCCCCCCCCCGAACCATTCTTAAGACCACCAAGCTCTCTCGAATGAATTCTACTCTTTCTGCTTTCGAGATAGAAGAGTAGGCAAATTGATTACCCACTAAGGTGTAAAACTTTGTGACTAGATCGTCCTGAAAACGGATGCGACGGGAAGAAGTGGCATTTGTAAGTGTTGCTGACTTAACATTTAGGTTTCGGCATAACAAAGCTTGCACTGTCTTTTCGCACTTAGGCGCACAGCGTGCCATTGGTAATGATTCTACTACGATCCCCTAGAGAGTGGCCAGCTCTACGGTTGGATACCTTGGACTTATTAACATCCCTTTCTGAGGTGACTAATTGGAGAAGAGAAGATCGAAGCTTCGGTGCTTTGGCTATAGCACGAAGTTCGGGATAATAGGAGTCTTATGTGGCACAAGGAAGCCCGACATGGCTAAAAAAACTTTGAGATGATGATCGACCCGGTGATATAGGGAGTATGGTTTCCAAGCGTCCTCGTGGTTGAGCATTCTTTCAACTCTGTGTTGGAGCGCTCTGTTTTCTTTTTGCTGGTTTTTGTACCTTCCCTTCGGAAACCAACTCCGATTGAATGCGGAATCCCGCTAGCCATTATTCGTATTCACTCCAAGATCAAGGAGGCATCTGTAAGCCATCTTAGCTAAGCGAAGAGCGGAAAGAAGGAATAAAGAAAGAGTACTCTCGCCATCAGAACGACTCTCAGCTTCAGCCATTCGAGTCAGAAGGGTGAGAGGGGGGTCGAAGCGCGATGCTTCTGATCTGCCGATTCCGAGGTCAGGGATGAAGATGGCTGTGGTGACTAGGCCTAGGGCAGCTAATCCAACTCTAATTGATACAAACCTTGACTCTCGCTATGGCAAGGAAGCTTTCAATCAACAGAAGCAACAACTACGCCTTAAACGGAGAATATAACTATTGCTCACTTAAGACCGATTTCAAGCAATCATCCAAGCAGAGATCTCGACTGAATTATGTTTTCCTTTTCTTATTGAATTACTATGGTTGGCTGCTTTCGGAGTCAATTTTTTGCTGTTGAATTGAATTCTGCTTCGGACACTCGAAACCCTAAGAATTGAATTCTGCTTTGGACACTTCCAACCCACTAGACAAAGAAGCTACAGGGGGATAGTGTATGAAAGGTTCGCGCGAGCTCAAAAGTTCCATAGTCCCATAAGAACTCTTAGCTACTGAGATACGAGAAGAGATCAAGCTTACCGAAAAGCAATCTCCGGAAGCCCAGAAAGCAGCTATTTCCCGTATTCCCAGCCAAAAGGGCATTCTCTTGAAGAAAGACCGTAGAGTGAAGGCGATATATGATATAGCCAGGCCAGGAAGGCCCATGGAGGAAACATGAGAAGGTACAAAGACATTGCTGCTCAGTGAGACAATGTAACGCGTGTCATCACATCACTAAAATATATTTTATAGTCATTAGAGAATTAAATTAGTCAATGAAAACATATATCATACTTCTTTAAATTAACCATAAAATTAATTCTATTGCATAAGAGATATATTTTCTTCTTTCCTTAAATAAAAATGCGTAATTATCTAATGTGGTTAAATAAATGATTTGAATAATAAAGATTTGATAACAATTATGCATCCTATCTTACTTTTATTTAATTTTATATTATGAAAATAAATTATAAAATTATATTAACTATATAATAAATTTTAGTTCTTTCCTAAATATGTTATATTCTACTTTTTTAAAAAAATTCTACAGTTTAATAAAATTATTAAAAGTCACACATTAGTTTTTTGTGACTAATAATTTAATAATTTTGCTATAACAAAATACAAATAATCATAAAACCATATGAATAAGAAATCTCATTAATATATATTCAAATTAAAAGTATATATCTATTTAGTATTATTTTAATTAAACTATATATCATACATCATATGAAATATATAAATATTTTAATTTCAAAATTTGTATCAAAAGCATTGAGAAATTAATATTTTAATTACAAAATTTGCATTGAATTTTTTAAAATGATTAAATATTATTAAAAATATTAAAAATCTCACATTGGAAATTTTGTTATCAATGATTTATATTCTTATAAAAATGTATAAATGATCATAAAAGTATATGAACAAGAAGCTTCATTAAATAAATAGTCATGTTAAAATATACTATATATCTATATTAGTATCATTCAAATTTAATGATATACTATATATTATATAATCTTTTAAAAACAATAAGAGACAAAAATTAAACAAAAAGGAAAATGTACTCAAAGATTTATTTAACATGAATATACTTTGCATTGCAATTAGTTGATTTTAAAGCTTTAAAATCATAGCAAATAAGTTTTAAGAATATTAGTAGTAATAATTCAGTTTCAAGTTAAAACAATTCTTTAAAAAAAATGAATCTTATCAAAAGATTATATAAAAGAATATTTTGTAAACATGCCTTTAAATTTTATGTAGAATAATCTGCCCTAAGCGAATGTTTGACTTTGCTTACCTGATGGAAGATACAACAGCTTCAGCATACTCCTCGAGTGTATAAGTAACAGATTGATCAGCTTCTCCAGACTTAGACCCATCATAGTCAATCCCCAAACCACCACCAACATCAATAACTCTCATATGTGCACCGAGACGCACAAGCTCACAGTAAATAAGAGCAGCTTCGGAGACACCATCAGAGAGCAACGAAGTCGATGGAATCATTGAGCCAATGTGAAAATGCAAGAGCTGGAGGCAGTCAAGCATACCAGACTCCCTAAGCTTCGTCACGACACGAACAATCTGACTACTAGTCAATCCGAACTTGCCATTTTCACCTGAATTTGACCCGTAATGATTAGTTTGTTTGGTTCTAAGCTTAGCTCTTAACCCAATGACAGGCCTCACGTTCATCTTCTGACTAAGGTCGATAACCAGGTCAAGCTCATGTTCTTGCTCGAGAACAATCACAGTGTTGAACGCAAGCTTTCTCCCGAGGAGAGCCAAAGAAACATACTCACTATCTTTGAATCCGTTGCAGACAAGAAAGGCATCAGGGTTACCTTTACACAAGCAACTCATAGCGAGTAGGATCTCCGGCTTAGAACCAGCTTCCAAACCAAACCGGAAAGAAGAACCGAAATTCACGATATCCTCCACGATGAACCGGTCCTGGTTGCATTTAACGGGATAAACACCTTGGTAATGAGAACCGTACCCCTGGCTCTTAACCGCGGAATCAAACGCAGACTGAAGACACTCGAGCCTGTTCTTCAACACGTCAGGGAACCGTACGATGAGAGGGAACTGCAACCCCAAACCACCGGAGGGTTTGGGATCCGTCGCGTTCTTAACGACATCGAGAAGATCGATGTCTTGGTGAGGAAGCGTGTCGGAGCCATGAGGACGGACGGAGATGTTACCGGAAGAGTTGGCGGTGAAGTAAGGAGCTCCCCAACAGTCGATGCGGTAGAGAGAGGCGGAGAGAGAGGGATTCCAACGGGAAGAGATGTCGGAGAAGGTGGAAGTTGGTGAGGTCGGGATAAACACGTCAGCGGCGGTGGGGAGAGAGCTATCGCCGGAAAAAACGTAACCAGTATCGACGCAAGCTATAGCAGGCATCTTATATATGTGAAGTTTCTCGGGAAAATGAAAAGAAACGGAGACGGAAAGGAGGGAGCTTTAACGGAATTGAAGAAGAGAAGATTGAGGTTGATGAAGGGAGATTACACTCTATTGTGTTTATATACAGGGAGGGAAAAACAAGCAGACAAAACAGAAGATGGTTATGTCTCACGCGAGTTGGATTTGGGCCGTGGGGCCTATTTGTGATATTTCCTTCCTTTCTTAGCTATATTATAAGTTTATAACCAAAGATTATATATGACCAAGTAGTAGGGGTGGCAGTTCTGGTTGTTTCGGTCCATTGGAGTTCTGAGTGTTTGGGATTAAAATTTTCAGCTCCATTAAGTTATTTATAAATTTTGATTCTTTGATTTTTGGTAGGTTTAGGCGTTCGGGTCTTTGGGTCGGTTCTTTTTGGATCCGGATCTTTCAAGTCTTATATTTCTGAATCCAATAGGTAATTCTAAATTTTCAGTCCAGGTTCGGTTTTTTTTGGATCCGGATTGGTTCAGATCTATAATTAAAATACTTGTAAAATATCCATAATTTTTTGGAAGAAAATTCTCTCAAATAGTTTTTTTAGTTTTTGTCATAAAAATATCATTCAAAAAATAAAATGACCAAAATAGCCTCTTTTCGTTTTGAAAATTTTTTTTTTTTTTTTTTTTAAATTTGAAAGCCATACCAAAACCTATCTCTTAACTCTAAACTCTAAGCGTAGATTAATTAATCAAAAATGGTATAAATGCATATTTTACCTTTTAATAAAACCTATTTTGGTCATGTTTCCTCTATCAGTGTTATTTTTGTGAAGATAAACTAAAAAGAATCATCGATGAAAATTTCTATTTTTTTGGATTGGGTTGGGGTATTTAGAATCTAAAAAGACAAGAAATACGTAAATTCCATCAAATTTAATTAAAACATGGCAAGTATATCTAAAATAATACAAAACAACTTAAATAAACTATTAAAATAAAATATTTTTAAAGTTTACATTTAAAACTTCATATTACTTGAAAATGTTACAAAAATAATAACAAATATTGTTAACAAAAAATATTTCAACTAAATCATATAATAAAATTATAGAAAATTGAACACTACAAAACATAGTTTTGGATATTCATGTTTTTAATTCGGGTATGAATCGGTTCTTATCGGATCAGATCTTTTCGGTTCCGGTTCTTTCGGGTAGTAGAATTTTGGATCCAATAGGTACTTATAAAATTTTGGATCGATTCCGGTTCGAGTATTTTTTGGTCGGTTCTGGTTCTTTCGGGTTCAGATTAAAATGTCCATGCCTAAGTTTTCGGTTTATTGGGTTAAAGATTTCAGCTCCATTTGGATATTTATAAATTTTGGTTCAGGTTCGGATCTTTGGATTCAGTTCGGGTTGTATAATCTGTTAAAAAATTATTTAAAATGTCAAAACTCATATATACTATAAATTTCTCAAAATAAAAAAAAATAATATAACATATTAATTTGAGTATATAAGCTTAAATTAAAAATTGGTTTGAGTTGAATATTTGGATGGATTATATATATACATATTTATTTATTAAGTATTTTTGGTGTTATGAGTATTTTTATCTACTTTAAGTCTTTACTTTTGACTATTTCTGTATATTTTAAAATATTTTGGACAACTTCAAAATAACTTTTATATTTTGGATATTTTTTGGATATGAAATCTAAAATAGCTAATATATTCTAGTATATACATCTGATTTGATTCAGATATATTTGGATATCTGAAATATTTTAATTCAGATTGAGTTTAGTTCTCTAGATTCCAAAATTTTGAATCCATTCAGATATTTTAACCAGTTTCGATTTAAATTTGGTACTAATTTTTTGGATCAGATTCGCTTTAATTTTTCAGGTTTAGATTTTTTTTGGACCAATAGTCAATAACAAATATAGCTACTGTTTCTTCAATTTAAAAATTTGTAATATCTGACATCAACTTTTACTTTTATATATATCCATAAAACTTTTTAAAGGTTTAAACATAGCAATTTCTGCAAAAAAAAGTATATAAAAATAAAATAACATCAAAATATGATTTGATATTAGTGTTACCATTATAATCATGTGGACTGAAATTCTTGTTACCTGTTATATAAATAGGAAGTAAATGTTGTGTCACCACATCTTGGTCCACGTTTTTCACATTACCTGGCTCCATATATTTTCGTAAATATGCTTTTCTTTTCCACATTTTGCAGCTGTAATCTATAATCAAATTAACAAGTCATATATACTAAAAATCAAGACAGTTCATAATTATCTTGCAATAATCTTATGTATAAAATTATTCCTTTTAAAAAGAAATTTATTTACATGAAAACTCCGTTAAAAATTTGAGAAACATTTTAAAACCTGGTTTTTTAAAAAAAGAGTTTGGAAATTTATTAGGAACACAATATTTTTATAAAATTTTATTTTCGAAAGCAATGGAAACTTACATGTTATTCTACTTTGAAGATGCGAAGTAATGACTATTTGTTATTTATTATTTAATGAATATTTATTTTCTTTATATATTTATTATGAAATGAATATTTATGACTTATATTATAATTTTATTTTTTAATATTTATTATCATTTTCCTACAATGATTTAACTTGAAATGAAATTAGTTCTATTATTTTCAAATAGGATAACATGTTTTATATTTTTGATTAAATGTTTATAAAATTTATAAAGAACTTTTTTATTATTTGGTTTCTATCTTAGATAAACTAAACAAAAGAAAATAATTGAATTCACAGAGTAAAAGCCGGTTACTAAATTTTTTCTCCCAATTGTGGCTGAAAGTCGAACACGGCACATTTACTAAAAATGTTTTACAAGAACAAGATTTTGTATTGGTCACGAACACGCAGCCACAGTGGTGAAGACAGTAAGAACTTAGAAGAGTGAGCACTATATTTTTGAAAAAGTAGTGTATTTCGTCGCTAAAATCATTCTGATAAAACATTATTTTCCCCTGTACTTCACTTTTAAATAGTTTAACTTTATAATATAGGTGGATTTGTTTTAATGGTGTGCCTCTATAATTGAGTATTTTAAAGTGCCGGCATTTAACACATGTACATGAAGCAATTGCATGGGACCTCTGATTTATTTAAAATTAGGGGCTAATTTTGCTGTCAATGGTTGTTATTCGTCGTTAAGTTTAATGAAGTTGTGGAATTGGTTGACAAAAAAAAAGTTTAATGAGGTGGTGGAACTAGGGGTGTCAAAATAGGTCAAATGGGTCAACCCAACCCATAACCCAAATGGGTTAACTGTTAAAGGGTCATGGGTCAACCCAATCCATTTATTAAATGGGTTGGGTTAACCTATGACCCATTAAATTGAATGGGTCAGATGGATTAATGGTTGACCCATCAACCCAAATCTTTATAATGAATCATTTTTAAGTTAATACCAATTTGATCGAATTAAAAAAAAAAAAATTCTGCTTTTTTGGAAATTGTGTTTTCCGCTTTAAAAAGAAAATTACGTTTTTCGGTTTTGGCGGGAAATTGCGTTTTTCTAGTTTGGCGGGAAATTGTGTTTTTCTCGGTTTTGGCGGAAAATTGTTTTTCCTGGTTTTGGCGGGAAATTGTTTTTCCGATTTTGGCGGAAATTGCGTTTTACGGTTTTGGCGGGAAATTTCATTTTTCCGATTTTGGCGAGAAATTGTGTTTTTCCGGTTTTGGCGGGAAATTGCGTTTTCCGGTTTTGACATGAAATTATATTTCTCGGTTTTTGCGGAAAATTGCAATTTTTTCGGTTTTTTGCGGAAAATTGCGTTTTTTCCGGTTTTGGCGGGAAATTGTGTGTTTCTCGGTTTTGGCGGAAAATTGTTTTTCCCGGTTTTGGCGGGAAATTGTTTTTCCGATTTTGGCGGAAAATTGCGTTTTTACGGTTTTGGCGGGAAATTTCATTTTTTCCGGTTTTGGCGGGAAATGTGTTTTTCCGGTTTTTGCGGGAAATTGCGTTTTCCGGTTTTGACAGGAAATTATATTTCTCGGTTTTTGCGGAAAATTGCAATTTTTTCGGTTTTTGCGGAAAATTGCGTTTTTCCGGTTTTGGCGGGAAATTGTGTGTTCTCGGTTTTGGCGGAAAATTGTTTTTCCCGGTTTTGGCAGAGAGAGAGAGAGAGAGAGAGAGAGAGAGAGAGAGAGAGTTTTTTCCGATTTTGGCGGGAAATTGCGTTTTACGGTTTTGGCAGGAAATTGTATTTTCCGGTTTTGGCGGGAAATTGCGTTTTTCCGGTTTTGACAGGAAATTATATTTCTCGGTTTTTGCGGAAAATTGCAATTTTTTCGGTTTTGCGGAAAATTGCGTTTTCCGGTTTTTGGTGGAAAATTGCGTTTTTCCGTTTTTGGCGGGTAATTGTGTTTTTTCGGTTTTGGCGGAAAATTGTTTTTCCCGGTTTTGGCGGGAAATTATTTTCCGATTTTGGCGGGAAGTTGCGTTTTACGGTTTTGGCGGGAAATTGCATTTTTCCGATTTTGGCGGGAAATTGCGTTTTTCCGGTTTTGACAGGAAATTATATTTCTCGGTTTTGGCGGAAAATTTCAATTTTCCTGTTTTGTCGGGAAATTGTTTTTTTCCGATTTTTGTGGAAAATTACATTTCTGGTTGTGGCGGAAAATTGTGTTTTTCTGTTTTTTGTGAGAATTTGTTTTTTGATTTTTTGATTTTTTTTTAATTAAAGTTTTTTAAGTGGGTCAGATTTGACACAACCCAATAGACCTATTTAACTTGTTAACCCATTAACTTGTTAACCCATTAACCTGTTAATTCATTAACCTGTTAACCCATTAACCCATTGAATCAAAAATAAACAGTTCATTTGGGTTAATGGGTCAACTTGGATTGGGTCAACCAATGGATTATGACCCATTTTGACACCCCTAGGTGGAACCATGTAAACCGTATTTCTACCAAGTAACCCCATTTGTCACCTTATATATCCTTTTTAGATAAATTAATACTGTATTACAATGAATAGAAGAAAATAATTAATTAAACATTAATTATCTTTTAAGTTAAATTATACTATCTTCTCAATACTACTTTGATTATGAAAGTGTGATGGATGGTTTTGCAAGAAAAATGTTATTTTTTAAGAACTAATAATTTTTACGATAGTTTCAATGATACTGTAATTTTTGTTATAAACTTAAGGTTTTTATGGATTAATTTTCTATGCATTATTTAAGGGCCTATTTTATAATTTCGTATTGGATCATAAAAATCTTAGAATCAGCACTGATACTTTATATTATTGAAATAAATCTATTTATATAATAGAGTTACTATATTTTAGATTTTAGAGTGAAATATATATAGAGAAAAATGATATTTCAGATGGCCTAATGTTTATCTGTGTCCATTCAAATTTATAATTTTATGCGCTTATACATCCAGTAGTTATCACTTCTACATTCGGCCCTGCTCTACGAGTCGCCGCATGGCCTTAAGAGTCTTACGTGGTGGTGGAGTAGTTTCATTATGATGTTTCTGTGCTTCTTCTTTTCTCTTCTATTTTTAGTTTTAAAATCTTAACATGTATTGCTCGTCTGAGCTGCGTTATTATCTTTTTCAATGGATGAGTGGATGACGCGATATTATCAAGATCCGAGACGACGATATCTAGCTAAGTAGACCAAGGAATTTTTCTTTTTCAGTTAAACGGATCAGATTATTCCACGTTTGTATGTTGGGTGTTTCAACCACAACCAACTTTCTTGGGTGCTAATACTATGTTTTAAATGTGCGCAAGGCCATGCTGGAAGTATGTAAATACATTATTGTTATCAGCAGTTACATATTAAGGGGACCGCTTTTATTTGGAAACATGTAAATAAATTGTTGTCAGCAGTCGGTAAACCTTTTTTTTGTCAACAAAAATATAAGATTTACTAAAGTTATTATGTTAGTCTTCCTCTTCTTTGTGATTGTGTATTTGTTACTATTTTTATTATTATAAATCTTATTTTATGATCCAGTTAGCTCTGAGAGATATTCATTTAGTGTTACAAAGTGGACTAACCAAAAAATATATTATATTGTCTGATTCAAATTTTAATACCTTCCAATTAATATCAGAAAGTAGATTAATCATCTGTTATGATCTACTATGTAAATCAGTTGGACCAAAACTCAAATTCAGACTCGCCAAATAATGATAATTTAGTTTCCAAAAAGAATCTAACACCAAACCCCAAAAAATTACCAATAGACTATCACCCCCTAGTTGTGTATTTGTTACTTCATATAGTTCTATTAAATTATGTGTTCTTCTCTTGTGTCTATACGTGCAATTTATCCACCGTAAGTATGAATGAATGGTTTCACCAAAAAGTAACAGTAGTGTTTTTTTTTTACAACTTAATGACAAAAGGAAAACAGATTCCAAGAGAGAATGGATTCACCAAAAAGTAACACTAGTGTATTTTTTATTTACAACTTATGAAAAAGGAAAACAGATTCGAAGAGCATCTGAATCTGATGATAAATTTGGGCAACTTAGAATTGGGATATGCAATAGAATAAGTGAAAAGAAAACGCGTAGACTGCGGTGAACAGCAGCTTGGAATTTGAGGGCAAACGTCCGCCACTCATCTTATGGCGATCGTACATGACTGATCTTTCATACCACTGCTCTTTTCAGTGATGGATCTAGATATTTTGAATGTAAACATATAAATAAATTATAAGGAAAATAGGAGAAGGGGAGCTTTGAACCCAGGTTCATTGGGGACAAAAGGAACACTTTTAACAACCTAAACTGCATAATCTATGATATTTTCTATGCACTTGAGATTAATCTTATATTATTGTGGTGGCAACAACACCCTTCCTGGTAGACGTAAATCTGTCCCTGGTTCTTCTATATATATCCCTCTTTTTATTTTAAAAAAACACTAAATAAATAATCGCATTTATCATATAATTAGTTAATGATACTCATAATGAGTCATCAAAATATTAATCACGAGATGATGATTTAGTGGCAGATAAAATTTGAGTTTGAGTTGGTAAGCAATTTGCATTCGAAAACACTTAATTACACCCTCTTTTCTTTGATAATAAGAGTCACTTTTGATTTTTTTTTCAAAATAAGTGTTGTTCTACAATTGCAATATAATTTTATACATTAAATCTAATTTTTATTTTTTTGAACAATCAATACTTTTTAATTTAAATTGTTCTTATTTAATCATACATTAAATATATATATATATATATATATATATATATATATAATATATAATATATATATATATATATATATAAGTCAATTATACAAATTTCTTACTCTCCATAAAAAAGTGTCAAATTGAGACTTATTTTAAAACGGAAAAAGTTTTATATTGTATGACCATACAAATATGAATTTATTACTTATGATTTATTTAATACCCTGAAAAGTTTTATCCCGTATATTACACCTTCACTTTTAGAAATTAATCCGAGTTATCGCAACTGCCAACGTACAAAACATAGCACTTAATTACGTGAGGTATGATTTGGAGACTTGTCATGTGATTGTGCTAGTAAAATCAAGGCTACGCAATGACTTTGTGACTCTTGATAATCATAGCTCTTAATTACGTGGTGTATGATTTGGAGATTCATTGTCATGTGGTTGTGCTAGTAAAATCAAGACTATGCAATGATTTTGATTTTTTGACACTCTTAATAAATGAATATGATTGAAAAGACATACTTCCTATCTTTTATAATAAGTGTCGTTTTAACCAACTTTTTCTTGTTACAAAAATGTATTTTTAAAATTTCAATGCAAATTATATTTACTTTCGGCTAAAAACTAATTATAACTGCATTGATTTTATAAATATTTATATTTATCTTAAATACTATTTGTCAAAGATATGTAATTAATAATAATTTACATATATTTCTATCATTTTTTAATTTATGTGAAAAATATCAAAGTGATACTTATTTAAAAACGGATGGAGTACATAGAAACACTATAAATTAATACCCGATAAATTAATAAATTTTATAAATTAATATTTTTTTTCGTCTCAAATTGGGTAGGTGTAAAAGATGACATTTGATAGGATAGTAATATTTTTGAAAATTTTTTAGACAAATATATGGTCCCACTAAAATCATAAATTAATAATATCATATATATAAGTTTTATATAAACATACAGAACCTTTTTTATTGTTTATCTTTCTTTAGAATAAATTTTATTTATAATCTTATCCAACTAGAATTTTCTGAAATAGAAAATTTTATTATAAAGACCGTTTTATGCTAATGTGTGTTTTATAAGAAATTTTTCTATTTTTATAGGAAAATATAGATCAATGTCAATGGAAATAATTTTTTTTTCTTTTGAAAATAAAACAGTTCTGTTATATAAGTATGAACTGAAACAGACTCGCATATATTGCCCTAACAGAGGTCCCAAAGGACGAGGTCTTGGTTCGTGGCTAGTTCTATTTGTGGCTTGTTCTCTTGTTCTTACAACTTATACACAATAATTATACTGATTTCGAGTACAAAATCACCATAATCCAGACTCTTTTTTTCTGAGCCAATTTTCAAATAATTATACCAAAATCGCGGTGGTGAAGCTCCGCCAAGCACTTTTCCGGTGAGTACTCGGCCGCTCCGGCCGCGTTTTCAAACATGGGTACTACCATCTTTTTTTTTTTTTTTTGAACTACACCATCTATCTATTTGTGGCCCTGCATTAAATGTTAAAGCAATTAAACAAGTTTATACTACATATATTAGAAAAATAATTGCGAAAGTGAAAGGTTACAAAGTTCCAAAAAGATTTATACACGTGAAACATCTTGCATATCGATCAATGGTGTATATCCCAACTAGAAATGGTCCAAGTCAATCACAGAGAAAATAGATAATAATTCTCTCAAGACTGATTTTCCAATAGTATTAAAAATGTAATAGATGTTTTTCATTAAAGTTATTATTTATTTTGTTATAATTATATATAATTTCTAATAACTATCAATGAATTATATTTAATAATTCAAATTTTTCTACTTGATGATTTAAAATGTTCAACCCTTTATCAAAAATAATAGATTTTAAAAGTCAACCATTTATTAATATCAAGTACCAGTTATCTTAAAAATCTTTCTCTGTGTAATAAAAATAAATCTACAAAAATTTATCATGGAACCGAGTAACGGAGTAAGTAACCATAAACTATTAGTCGTGCGATTTTAAACATGCATGGTATCACATTCATCGACCAAGAGCCGGTTTATCACCGAAGAGACGATGATACAACCGGAGCCAATAGTGGAAACTCCAATGAAAATAACGCAAGCAACCGGAGGCAAAGTCAGCCGTCCACCTTAAAGAAGATGCGATGCCTAACTATGGGTCTGAGATTTCTCGCATCACTTCCTCTGTGTAAGATTAAAAAGAGAGAACATAGCAGAAGGAGAGAGAAATCGTTCCGAGAAAATGTTCAAAGCAATACTTTATTGATAAGTATTACTCCCTCTGTTTCATAATAGACGAAGTTTTAGGAAGTTTTGATGTTTCAAAATAGATGATGTTTTCATCTTTCAATGTAACTTTTTACTTTATCAAAAACTGTGTAACCAATGATATTCTATAGTGTATTTTTTAATTGGTTAAATAGTTTTAAATTTATATTTTAAACATAGCTTTTAAAATAAAAACAAGTTTCTTAATAATTGTGCATAACCTAAAATTTCAAGTATTATGGAACAGAGAGAATATATTTTTATATAAGTAGTAAACTCTACAGGAACCTCATCAACACATACCTTAGTAAGAAAAATTACATCAAAACATGTGTTAAAGCTGATGTTTAACTTCTTTATATTTTAAACTTTGATCACAAAAACTTTTAAAATGAATGGAAAAAGAAAAACACAAACGTAACGTTTTCTACGAAATGGATTGAGAAAGCAAACTTCTTTACAGACAAATGTATTTTTTTTTGTAAATCAAAACAAATAAATGTTATTTAAACTTACTCAGGACAATACAAAAATACAGAAACATACCAAGCTCCTGGGAGCTCTTTATTACAGAACCGAACGATAAGAGAACCCCTACAAACCCGAAAGCAAACCACCGAAAGAGAAAAGGGGACGACGAATAGGTGGGTTTGTTTCCGGAACAAAGATTCAAGAATCCAGTAAATCTGAAGGTTTGCCGATGATAAATACTAAAGAAGGAAAGAACAAAAACGCACACAGAACGAAAAGGAAGTAACAATCTCTCATTCTCAGAACGATGGCAAATCTTGTGGGTCACATTCTCATTCAGCTCTAGACTGGCCAGCTCTAGAGGAGAGGATGATTCCTACAATAAGCCCGTAAAGAGCAAGCGCTTCTGCGAAGATAAGGATAAGAATCATACCAACAAAGAGCTTAGGCTGCTGAGCATTTGCCCTGGACGAAAACGAAAACACAAATGCACAAGTCAATCACCAACGTTACATATACATTAATTTTGTTAAGAAGAGAGAACAAACCTGACACCGGCATCACCGACGATCCCAATGGCCATTCCAGCGGAAAGACCAGCAAGACCACAAGCAAGACCAGAGGAGAGGTGAGCGTATCCATCGAAGAGGTAGTAAGACTTAGCCTTGGGGTTAATACCGGTACTGATGATAACAGCAATAATCAAACCGTAAATACCCAAGACACCAGCCATAACCACAGGGACAATGGACTTCATGACCAACTCTGGCCTCATCACTCCCATAGACGCCACACCAACACCACTCTTTGCCGTTCCATAAGCAGCTCCCATACCTATCCACTCCAACGAACATTCAACAGATTCAAAACGTCATCTCCAGAAAATCAACAAAATCCAATTGGATCCCAATAAGATCACTCGAACCTAGAGCTTCGTATTGTCAATAAATCAGATAATGCAAAAACAATAATTGAACTGAATCTCATCACAATCAGAAGATCGTAAGTCAAATGCAAACCACATCTAATACAATCACATATCCATTTGTGCACGGTCCAATGTGAAGAATCACAGCTTCCTTATATATCCAACTTCTAATACAATCCACAGATTCATTTGATCCAACCTAAAATACTCATTCGTTAAATGAATCATACAAGCGATCGGCGTAATTTACTAGGCCGATCCTCAAGCAACTGAACAGGGATGCAGATCAATCGGATTAGGGCTACAATTTGAAACGAAACAGAACGGAATGATGCGAAGAGAGAAATAAAAGGAATTACAGGAGAAGACGAGTGCGGCTGCAGCGCCGAGGAAGCCGAAGAAAGGAGCTGTTTCATCGCCGCTGAAGGTAGACATGTTGAATTTTTATTTTTATTTTTGGATTTGGATCTGAAATCTGAGAATCGAGTCGACGATTGAAATCTGGCGAGAGATGGAGCAGCGTGGATATCGCTGCGTGTTTTTATTTATTTAATTTTTGTTTTTTTTTTCTCTTTCAGATGAGTGGAAGGGAACTACGTAGCTTGTTCTTTTTAACAACAGAGACGACGACCACGTCCTTTTGGGCCTGGGCCTAAATGTGATTCACTTAAGAAGCCCACCATCAAATATGTCAGCTTATATCAAAGCTAAACAGTTGTCCAATCCGGTTCAGTTTTGGCATTTCAATTTGTACTTTGGAAGGAAATGAATTTCAAATCGGTTCTTCTTCTACTAGCAGAGCCAATACAAAAATACAAAAACAAAAAAACATTTCACTGGAGAGATATTGATTCCAAGGACCATATAAGCTCTCAGGATCTATGCTTCAGGCATGAGTCACGTGAGCTGTATATATCGGTGTTCATCTTCTCTAGTTCTCAATTCGAGGCCATCAACATCTTCCTTATAGTCTTGTCTAAGCTTCACAGAAAACATGAAAAAGGATTACCTATAGAATTAACTGATTAGAATATTCTTGTTGCACCAATGTGAATGATCTCTCTCTTAAATGAGTTGAAACTATGACGACTCACCAGGGGAAAATCTTCAAGTAATATGCGTACTAAAAACTGTTTGAGACCATTTACTTTACATAGATGATGTCTTCGTCGGGGTCATCCACGCCCCATTCTTGATCATCCTCTGGTGAATCAGATGTTTCTGGCCCTCCTTCGCTTCCTTTCTCAGCTTTAATTTTGTCTAGTATCGCTATTACCTGAATCAATCTCCAAATTTCAGTTTCTTGCGATGGTTTATTATAAACGAAGATCAGACAAAAACTTGAGACAGTTGCTTGACAAGTCGAAAGATATAGTAGAAGCCTTACTCTGCTTCCTCTTTCCATGGATTCATCCTCAATGAATCTGACCTCAGGCGTCAGTCTCAACTTCATTCGCTTCCCGAGCTCACTCCTAACGTACTTAGCTTTCGATTTCAACCCTGCAATCGCAACGTCTTTCCCTCTATCATCTCCAAACACTGATACATATACCTTCACAATCTACAAAACCCAAACAGTAAGAAATATCTCTAAGTAACATCCCACATGAACAACTTGCAAAAACACAGCCTAGTCACGGATCATAAAACACATCATATGAATTGCTTACGTCAAGATCTAAGTGTAGTCAAAATTCAGACAAAGCAGGAAAAAGGAAATACAGTTCTGGAATCAAAAAAAAATCGAAAGACACTAACTTTCTACCTCATCCACATGGAATTACATATAAATTACATGTACAGGAGTGGGCAGTTAGGGGCTCTTACCTGCAAATCGTTGGAGACCTCGACATCGCTGATGGTGGTGAGAGAAGAGAGGTATCGGTCGGCTCCAAGAGCTGCTTCAGGCAACACGGCGTGTTGCAATACAGTGTCTGTGAGAAGCATGTCGGAGAGCTCCCTCATTATCTGCTTAGCCACCATCTTTACCCGCCTCGGGTTCGCCATACACTTTACGCTCCTCTGGCGCACGGATAGGTTCGTACGGAGGCTACCCGGAGCCGTTGATTGCGGGAAGTGGAAACCCTGCGTCTTTGAACGTACGGTGGAGATTGGAGGATGGAGGGGGAAGAATAAGCGAGACTGGTGCGCATGGAACACGTTAGCCATCGCCACTGCGGATCCTTAATCTCTTGATTCCTCTGTTCTGAGTTTATCGGTTGGAGAAGAAAGTAGTAACGAGACAAGAACAATATCCACTAGAGATGTATCTCAGGGTGTATCTGTAATTTACAATCAACGCTGACGTGGAAGAGTTTAATCCACGTAAACCGATACCGGTTTGAGTTGAAACCGAAGTAACCACGATTTTCAAAACTCAGCTTAAGAAATTTGCAAATGAGACAAAAGAACAAAACACTTTCAAAGATTCACCAGACAAGAACAACCCTCTTGTCCACTCCATCTCATACTTCAAAATAATAATAGTAAACAAGCAGTAATTAGGTCAAATGGATCAAAGTTCAACAAGTTTTTCGTCATCATATAACTCCATTAGTACCCAAAAATGTTTTCACGCACGCGCGCATCGAACTCGCGACCTATCGAACCCAACCTCCTTCAATGTTGTTAATCCCTCCAACGAGACCATCGTCGATAAAGTCCCCACCTCCTCGCTTCACCTTATCCTCCGTGGGCTTCACCGGATAGTTCCCTGTGAAACACGCATAGCAGAAGGTTTTCGAATCTTCTTCCCCCAAATGTTTCTTCAACGTCTCAAACGACAAGAAGGCAAGAGAGTCGCTTCCGATGTAATCCCTAACTTCATCAACACTCATCCTATTCGATATCAACTCCTCGGAGCTAGGCGTGTCCACACCGTAGTAACAAGATGCAATGATAGGAGGACTCGCGATCCTCATGTGAACCTCTTTGGCACCAGCTTCTCTCAAGAGACGCACGATCTTGGACGAAGTCGTTCCTCTAACGATGGAGTCATCCACAACAACAACTCTCTTCCCTTCCAAAACTCCACGGACGGGAGACAGCTTCAGCTTCACTCCAAAGTCTCTGATCTTCTGAGAGGGTTCAATAAACGTCCTCCCAACGTAATGAGACCTAATCAACCCTTGCTGAAACGCAACCCCGGATTTAGCAGCGTATCCCAGCGCCGCCACGACGCCAGAGTCAGGCACAGCGATCACGACATCGCAATCAACAGGCGACTCAGTGGCTAATATCTCACCGAAAACATGCCTAGACTCATACACAGACCGACCAAACACGATCGAGTTCGGTAACGAGAAGTAAATATGTTCGAAAATACACTGCTTCGGCTCGGGGTGAGGCATCAAACACTGAGACTTAACACCATCTTTATCAACAACCAAAACCTCACCAGGATAAACCTCTCTCTCATAAGTCGCCTCGATCAAATCAAGCGCGCAAGTCTCCGACGCAAACACAACAGCTCCGTTACTTCTCCTACCCATCACCAAGGGTCTAAACCCATGCGGGTCACGAACAGCCACAAGCTTATCCTCGGTAACAAACACCATCGAGTACGCACCTTGAAGCTTCTCGCAAGCATCAACAATCCTCATGAAGAAAGGTCTCGCTTTGGAGATAGCAATCAAATGAAGCACGACCTCGGTGTCAGAGCTGGTGTTGAAGATCGAACCGTTCTCCTCTAGCTCGGCTCTCAGCTTCGTGTAGTTAACCAAGTTCCCGTTGTGCGCGACCCCCACGGAGCCGAAGCGGTACCCGGCGACGAACGGCTGGACGTTTTTGAGCATGGAGGAGCCGGCGGTGGAGTAGCGGACGTGGCCGATGGCGATGTCGCCTGGTAACTGGTCGAGTTTGGACTCGTTGAAAACCTCGGAGACGAGACCGACGCCTGTTATGGTCTGGAGGACCTTGTCTTTGCTGACGGTCACGATTCCCGCGCCTTCTTGGCCTCGGTGCTGGAGCGCGTGGAGAGCTAAGTAGCAGAGGCGTGAGGCTTCCGAGTCGCCGTAGATTCCGACAACGCCGCACTCCTCACGAGGCTTCTCGTCGTAGTCGTCATCGTTGTTGTCTGAGAGGGGGGCGAGAGGGTGGTTTGCGTTTCTGGAGGAAGAGACTCTATGCGAGAGAAGGGAAGGAGAGGAGGAAGAGAGGGAAGCGGGGTGAGGAGAGAGGGAGGTTGTGGGTTTGATGAGACTACGGAGGGAACGGAGAGGCAGCGGCTTAGAGGGCTTGTTGGGTTTAGCATTGAGAGAGAGGGACGGTGAGAAGCTAGAAGTGGCCGCCATGGATGAAGATGATGATGGTGGAGGTTTGTGAAAGAAATGGCTCTTTTAGGTTTTTTTATTTTTAATTTTGTTTTTAAGGGTCAAATTGGGGAAAGGGTTTTATGAATGAGTATGTAAAGCACACGTCAGTGAAGTGACCGCCTCACCCTCGACCTCGAGTATCTTTACCCTTCGTCTTTAATTCTTTGCCCTTTGATATTTCAGTGGAGAATCTCTATTTTATTCGAGGTGGGTCCCTTATTTGTATTGATCTTTGTGGAATGTTTATTTTTGTGGCTTACAAAAATAGCTCAAATTGCAAATTTCAAATTGAAAATTGCAAAACGAACCGGATATGGTTTGAGTCGGTCGAACCTACAAACTGTTTCAAATAGTTTCACGAAGGGATATGTTTGTTTGGTATTATGTTCTCTACCATTTCTAAGACTTGATGTTCATTCTTGGTAGTATTGACTATTGAGTAAGGATGACCCCGTTCACTGACATATATTGTAGTTAACTTTTATTTTTCTTTCATATCCAAAAATAGAGAGGAATAAATGGAAAGTAAAAGGGCCTTTAGCATACAATGTATCCTCCTCCTGATTCATTCCCATAAAAAGCGATTTTGTCCACCAAACGTGTCAAAATCAAGAATATAAGGCCTGGCAAAATTTTAGAGCAAGCAATTTTACTTTCCTAAATCAAATGATATGGGCTTTCTCAACGGTCGTGACAGCCTGCTTCTGATATTCTGAAAGATGCAAACTAAAGACAACAAATAAAAATTGCAAGAATCAAAATATTTGTTTTGTTTACCTTATTTATCTCCTCCTCATTTAATGTATAATTTATTGTTTTGTTAAAAAAATATAATTTATTCTAACTGTAAGATTCTTTTCATAGATTTTAGTTGATACTCTGCAAGTAAAATCTATCTTATTAAAAACAATAAAAGAATTGGTATTAAAGAATTAATATGTGCGGATATTTACTTCATTGCATTCAAAAATCTACTGCTATTGATTTTCTTCAACAAAACA
>NW_026616170.1:0-29106 GCF_000801105.2 Raphanus sativus
AGCTCTTCAAATACTCACTTGTTGGAGAAGCTTCGCATTGGCTTAAGCAGCTACCACCAGGATCTCTTACATCCTGGCCCGACATCCAAAATGCATTCCTGTGTAAATTCTTTTGATGAATCACGGACTGAAGAAATAAGAGATAAAATTTGGACATTCTCTCAGGGACCTACAGAAGGCTTCAGAAGCTCTTGGGAGAGGTTCAGGAGCTACCAAAGGGACTGTCCACATCATGGTTTTACGGAGGTTCAGCTGTTGATGAAGTTCTGCAATGGTATTGATGTGCAATATCATGTAATGCTGGACACTGCAAGCGAGGGGAACTTTAGAACAAGGACCCTAGAGGAAGCTAAGAGACTGATTGAGAGCTTGGCGTCCAGCACCAGTCCAAAAATCTAGATATGCACAGGATAAAATCAGCTGTAAAGGATGACAACAAGATCATTGAGGCTGAGATGGTTCTGTACATGAAGTCTCATTTGTGGAGCACGCTATATACCAGGATGAGGATCAGTACAATTTAGAAGAGATGGAATTTATGCTAGAGGAGCGCTTGAAAGAACAGCAGGAGATCACTGAGGAGCTTAATCTGCATTTGGATTCTCTCTGCAAAGAGGTGAATGGAATGATAGACATCATCGATACCCGTTTCAAGATGTTGTGCACCCAAATTTCTCAGATTGCAAAAACTGTGAAAAATGAAAATTTTCTTCAAAGGAACGATACTATTCATGTCGGTACTATTCATCGGAGTACTGTTCACGGGGTACTGTTCATCCGAGTACTGTTCATCGAGGTACTGTTTCATCCCGCATCGATCGACACTGTTCATCCGATATCGGTCGACACTGTTCATCTGTATCGGTCGACACTGTTCATCACGGCACTGTTCACTGAAATACTGTTCATCGCGGTACTGTTCATCGTGACACTGTTCACCCAGAAACTGTTCATCGGGATACTGTTCATCGTGACACTATTCATCCCGACTGGAAAGAGCAACAGGTCGATTCCAGATGGGATAACTACTTTGGGGAAGTAATCAAACATGAGAAGTTGGAAGAAGAAGGCTTTTTAGTCGAAAGTTGCATGTCCATTGGTAGCTCGTACTTGTGTCGATCTACACCATCAGCTGAACATCGATCGACACCACTTTTGGGGTCATGCAGTACTGTTCAAATTCAGAGCCACTCAGATTTCGCTGCTCAACACCCACATCCTCCCATCCCGTACCATGCTAAAACATATGACGTCGAGCAACACAAACAAAACGGCATCGATCGACCTCCACGGGAAAGCATCGATCGACAGCGGCTCACTACAAATCTAGTGTGTTTACCAGACCCTTATGCCCACGGTTTGAATGCAACTCGCAACCCATCTCAGACGCCAGTTTGCTTAAAGACAATGGAGAAGACCAGACAGCAACCTGCAGATGCACCAGACCAAAAGCAATTGACTCTAGTTGAAACTTCTTTCGTTGAGAGTGTCGATCGACGACATCCACCTGGTATCGATCGACACCAAATGGACGGACATGAACCTGTCATGGAACGGCAGGCAACAAAAGAAGTGATTCAGATTGGGATGAGGTCGAAAGCTAAGAAACTCTATGTTCCCAAACACCTGAGGAGAGAAGCTAACAAAGCTGAACTTGATGGATTTCACAAGAGGGTGAAGAGAGTTCCTAAGGGTATGACTTTTGAGGAAGCCTATTATAAGTACAGACTTGGTAATTTCTTCAGAGAGAGCAGAGAGACAGAAAAGGACATGGAGATATTATTCAACAAGGTCTGCCGTAAGCCTAAGAGGACTCTAAAGAAGGAACAAGATCCTGGAAAGTTTCTGATTCCATGCTCTATAAATAACCACGATTTGCCAAACGCCCTCTGCGATACTGGATCTGCAGTCAGCATCATGGCTATAGACACTGCTGAAGTATTAGGATTAAAGACGGAACCTTCAAAAGATAGTTTCTCTTCGTTGATAACTCCAAAGCAAACTCAGCAGGCATGATCAGGAATGTTAAAGTGGAGATAGGAGAATGCACTATTCCTGTGGATTTTCATGTCGTGGAGCTCAAATCAGGCAGGACATCTTCCTTCTTTTTGGAAGAGCCTTCATGGCTACAGTGGGAGCAGTTTGTGATCTTAAGAAGAATAGGATGTGCCTAACTAATGTTGATGAAAATGTCTTCTATGATCCTGTGGAGAAGAAGAAAAGTGAAGATTTGATTTCATACATAGAGATGTTTGAAGATCCAGCACCTCTAACATATGCAGATCGCGAGTTTGCAAAATCAGGATCAACATCGATCGACATTCAACTTTCAAGATCGGTCGACAATGAGCCTCACGAATCGACCGACACAGAGCCTTTAGAATCGGTCGACAGCATCCAAATTTCAGAACAGAACGAGACTGAAAAGTCTAAGTCTGGGGGAAGACCTAGAAAGAGGAAGAAGAAAATGAAAAGGAATATAGATGTATATTCTCTATCACTGGTCCCTTCTCAGTGTCAGGAGGAAAGTCTTGAGTGTAGAGTGCGCCGCAGAGGAGGTCCAGCTTCTTTTGCTAAGGTTAGAGTGCTATCTGATCCAAAACTGAGAGACAAAGGGGAAGCGTCTGCAAGAGCTTTCATCAACTGCATCAACCAAATGAGGAAGAGAGACACAGAAACTTGTTTTGGAGCAAGTTCACATCCTCATCCAGATTAAATCAGACCTCCAAAAGTCAAGCTAATGACTAAAAATAAGCGCTGAGTGGGAGGCAACCCACTGTTAGGTTTGTTTTACATTTGGTTTTATTTTCATATACTACTGATTTTTGTTTTTAAATTTTGCAGGTTAAAAAAAAAAAAGATGAACAGTATGCACGACACTGTAGCAACAGTGCCGAGCGATACTGTAGCAAGCAAATCGAGCGACACTGTACTACAGAGTTACTGTAGCAGAATCACTGTAGCAACGCTACTGTAGCAGAGTCACTGTTCATCTGAAAAATATATAATATATAATATATATATATATATATATATATTTGTTTTATATTTATCTATTATTGACTTTTAATGTTTATCTTAGTAAAAAATACAGGAGATAGATTTAAGGAAGATGAGTTTCTTACAAGAATCGACGATGGCTAGCTAGCATCGATCGAAAGAGCATTAGGAGTATTGATCGCCACTTAACTGTGTTTGTCGACACTCCAATCCAAATCAGGTACACCATTTTTCCTTGTTAAATATTGTCCTTATGATTTATTCTTCCACCAATCTTAGACTGTATAACACTGGTAACAGTGTTGTTTACGTCTGGGGGAGGTCGTACTAATATTATAATTTAGATTAGCTATTTAGAATAGGGACCCGAGTAAACGATTGCCATAATATCGACCGACGAGAAGAAGTCGATATCGATCGACATAACCAAATCTGCCACGACCGATGACAACACATTTACATCGATCAACATCTATTCCGGTCAGGTATTTCGTTCTAACTTGTTAAATTGAGTACTTATGGTTTATTTCTCACCAATCTCCGACTTGATAACACCATTATAGTGTTATTTAAGTCTGGGGGAGGTTCTACTGATATTGTGTTTTAGTTAGTAAAAAAAAAAAAAAAAAGAAAAAACAGATCCAAGTGTAGACGATTGCTCAGCACATCGCCCGATGAGACCAGCTTGATATCGATCGCCAGCACTTCATATCAAACGATCGATTGTCTCTTCATTGTGTCAAACGATCTCTCTAACCATCGACCAATGAGACCATGTCGATATCGTTCGACAGCGCTTCATCTTCAACGATCGATTGATACTTCATTGTGTCGATCAACACAGACATCCGCGAGCTGGTATATCGTTCTTACTTGTTAATTTTGTGCTATTGCTTTATGATTTTCACCTTACCACCGGCTGTTTTACACTGGGGACAGTGTAATTTAAGTCTGGGGGATTACTAAAGATTATCTACTTTATGAGTCTTATTTAAAACGTTTTCAAAAAGTTTTTATTGAGTCAAGAAGGGGATATATCTTAATCGATTTATTACTTGTCATCTAACCACTCTTTAGACTAGTCTTAGATTTACTGACTGCAGAAGTACTAGAGATACTAAAGTGGATCAACCTGTCAACTATGTTTGCACTTGCTGAGATTGTTTGAAGGAACCAAAGCTGACCTCCAACACTAATACTGACTTTATTTGCTTGTCTTGGGGCTTGGTAATCACTGGATCGGAATCCTCTTACAAGTCTGGAAGGTACTGTCTGTGTGTTTCTGGTTCCCTTCCTTCTCTCTCTTCGGCATCTCGATCTAAGTTTATAAAGAAAAGATTGAAATGATTTCTTGAGAAGCAGAGGGGTAGGAGTGTCTCCTGCGACCCCATTATTCTAAATCTCAGGGATGATCACACATTGTGGAAACGAGGGATATGTAAATTACCCGAGACCCCATTATTCGCTACACTTTGTCAAATGTATGAGTTACAAATGCAATGTCAATGAGATAGACTAGATGACCTGTGTTGGCATCGAAATCTGTTGAAATTGAAACTAATAAGAGATTCAGAGAAGAGAGATGATGGGAGAAAGGGATCAGAGAAGACTACCTGTGTGTTCAGAAACTTGTTTGAGTTGAGTCCGTGTGTTCTTTGATCGATACTCCCAAGGTAAAGCCTACACTTTTATTTTTATGCAAGAAATGAGGTTAGTAGAGGGGATTGTCAGACAGGATCTGTTAGGTTGTAGAACTAGTGGAATTTGGTTGCGATACTAGGATATGGTATGATGTGCTTCTAAGGTTAGGATGTTTAATGATTTGGTTTGCACTAATAAAGAGATGATGAACTGAGTTTTTAAAATCCTTCGAGTCCCTGCTGTTTTCAAACCTCTTTCAGAGAGACTGCCCGGTTGTTTTGCTTGAGGACAAGCAAAAGGGTAAGTCTGGGGGAGTTGATATACCATAGATTTTACCTATTTTTACCCATGGTATATAAGTGTTTTATATACTATTTACTATGTTTTGGAGTCTATTTAGAGTATTTACAGGTTCAGGGACGATTTGGAGATATATGGTGATTTTGGTGCCTTTGGAGTCTTTCGCAGTGCAGAACTGCACAGACGCTTCAGAGGTTTAGCTCTCAAGATAGATATTTAAGTTAGCTTTCCAATGCCACCGGTTTGAGATCAATCCAACGGTTAGATCGGAAGTTATTCCCGTTTTACGGAATAGTGGTCAGTCTACCTCGCGAGAGAAGACTGTCGAGAAGAGGATTGTATGTCGATCGACACAGCACACTGCATGTCGATCGACAGGGACATCAGAATGTGGGCTGAGTATATTTCATGACCGACTGAAGCCCAGGAGTCATCAGAAAGTTACCAAAATACCCTTGACGACCAGAAACCCTATTGATGTTATTTCTAATCCACTGTTGACGGCTACGCTTTCTACGCTTTCTTTTGATTCATTGTTCTTAGTTTAGGAGAGAAGAGAGGAACTCATTCAGAGTCCTCTTGGAACTCCTTTGGTTTTTATATCTATTCTATTGCAATTTCATCTACTCATCTATGATTTCTGTGACAACTATCATGTCTGAGTAGATCCACCTGTTAGGTTTAGGGTTCAGATAGGTTATGAGGGATTAGCCCCAAATATAGAATTGCTAAGTTGTGGTATTAATCATTGAGACTGTTCTTAATGCTTGTTCTTGAGTAATTAACCTGAACTTGATCATAGAATCATTAGGCACAAGCGAGAGCTTGGTCTCTTATCTGACTTGTCTTCTCTGATATAGGATTGCTAGATAACAGCACAGCTGGTTTAGAAACCCTAGTGAGCATATATTCAACCCGCGCATTAAGCCTACTAGAAGCGCGTCGATCGATATCCCGACAGGTGAATCAATCGACGGAGCGAAAGGTGTATCGATCGACACTTTCTAATTGATCATCCCGACAGGTGAGATCATTGGATCTAGTAATAGATAACCTATACAACGAGAGTTGATATGTTATTCTTATAGTTGAGTTCTATAATATCATAATTTAGTATCTATATCATTATAATTCCAGCGTGAATAGAAACCCTAGATCTAGCTACCATCCTTCCATCAAACAACTCTTAGTTACATAAGAACAACTGCCTTGTTCACTTTGCTTTCAATTATTTATTACATTCATATGTACTGCTTTATAACTGTTTGCCTAGTTTAATCTTAATATCTATAGTTTAGTGTGTGCCCTAGCTCTCTGTGGATTCGATCCCTAAGTACTACAATCGAACCTCTTATTTGAGAGAGTAAGATCACTTGTTAGGGTAATTTGAGTGATATCAATTTGAAACCTTTTATCAGTTTAGAATCACCAGGAAGTTGAATAAATCTCATAGGATTTATGAGGAAGAAGCTATCCCACTTTCTATTCAGGTGATCCCAGATTAGCTTGTTCAGACATATGGCAATATCTTCATGATTCTTATCAAACCAGAAGGAACAAAGATGTAAGAAGCTTGATTTGAAACCATTAATCAGTTTAGTATCACAGGAAGTTGAATAAATCTCATTGTAGTTATGAGGAAGAAGCTATTCCACTTTCTATTCAGGTGATCCCAGATTAGCCTGTTCGGACATATGGCAATATCTTCATGATTACTATCAAACCAGAAGGAACAAAGATGTAAGAAGCTTGATTTTAAACCATTAATCAGTTTAGAATCATCAGGAAGTTGAATAAATCTCATAGGAGTTATGAGGAAGAAGTTATCCCACTTTCTATTCAGGTGATTCCAGATTAGCCTGTTCGGACAAATGGCAATATCGTCATGATTCTTATCAAACCATAAGGAACAAAGATGTAAGAAACTTGATTGGAAACCATTAATCAGTTTAGAATTACCAGGAAGTTAAATAAATCTTAGAGGAGTTATGAGAAAGAAGCTATCCCACTTTCTATTCAGGTGATTCCAGATTTTCTTGTTCGGACATATGGCAATATCTTCATGATTCTTATCAACCCAGAAGGAACAAAGACGTAAGAAGCTTGATTTGAAACCATTTATAACGTTAGAATCAACAGGAAGTTGAATAAATCTCATAGGAGTTATGAGGAAGAAGCTATCACACTATCTATTCAGGTGATCCCAAATTAGCCTGTTCGTACATATGGCAATATCTTCATGATTCTTATCAAACCATAAGGAACAAAGATGTAAGAAGCTTGATTGGAAACCATTAATCAGTTTAGAATCACCAGGAAGTTGAATAAATCTTAGAGGAGTTATGAGGAAGAAGATATCCCACTTTCTATTCAGGTGATTCCAGATTTGCTTGTTCGGACATATGGCAATATCTTCATGATTCTTATCAAACCAGAAGGAACAACGATGTAAGAAGCTTGATTTGAAACCATTAATCAGTTTAGAATCACCAGGAAGTTGAATAAATCTCATAGGAGTTATGAGGAAGAAGCTATCCCACTTTCTATTCAGGTATCCTAGATTAGCCTGTTCGGACATATGGAAATATCTTCATGATTCTTATCAAACCAGAAGGAACAAAGACGTAAGAATCTTGATTTGAAACCATTAATCAGCTTACAATCACCAGGAAGTTGAATAAATCTCATAGGAGTTATGAGGAAGAAGCTATCCCACTTTCTATTCAGGTGATTCCAGATTGGCATGTTCGGACATATGGCAATATCTTCATGAATCTTATCAAACCAGAAGGAACAAAGATGTAAGAAGCTTGATTTGAAACCGTTAATCAGTTTATAATCACCAGAAAGTTGAATAAATCTCATAGTTGTTATGAGGAAGAAGCTATCCCACTTTCGATTAAAGTGATCCCAGATTAGCTTGTTCGGACATATGGCAATATCTTCATGATTCTTATCAAACCAGAAGGAAAAAAAAGACGTAAGAAGATTGATTTGAAACTATTAATCAGTTTAGAATCACCAGGAAGTTGAATAAATCTCATAGGAGTTATGAGGAAGAAGCTATCCCACTTTCTATTCAGGTATCCTAGATTCGCCTGTTCGGACATATGGAAATATCTTCATGATTCTTATCAAACCAGAAGGAACAAAGACGTAAGAAGCTTTATTTGAAACCATTAATCAGTTTACAATCACCAGGAAGTTGAATAAATCTCATAGGAGTTATGAGGAAGAAGCTATCCCACTTTCTATTCAGGTGATTCCAGATTAGCATGTTCGGACATATGGCAATATCTTCATGATTCTTATCAAACCATAAGGTACAAATATGTAAGAAGCTTGATTGGAAACCATTAATCAGTTTATAATCACCAGAAAGTTGAATAAATCTCATAGTTGTTATGAGGAAGAAGCTATCCCACTTTCGATTAAAGTGATCCCAGATTAGCCTTGTTCGGACATATGGCAATATCTTCATGATTCTTATCAAACCAGAAGGAAAAAAAGACGTAAGAAGATTGATTTGAAACTATTAATCAGTTTAGAATCACCAGGAAGTTGAATAAATCTCATAGGAGTTATGAGGAAGAAGCTATCCCACTTTCTATTCAGGTATCCTAGATTCGCCTGTTCGGACATATGGAAATATCTTCATGATTCTTATCAAACCAGAAGGAACAAAGACGTAAGAAGCTTTATTTGAAACCATTAATCAGTTTACAATCACCAGGAAGTTGAATAAATCTCATAGGAGTTATGAGGAAGAAGCTATCCCACTTTCTATTCAGGTGATTCCAGATTAGCATGTTCGGACATATGGCAATATCTTCATGATTCTTATCAAACCATAAGGTACAAATATGTAAGAAGCTTGATTGGAAACCATTAATCAGTTTATAATCACCAGGAAGTTGAATAAATCAGAGGAGTTATGAGGAAGAAGTTATCCCACTTTCTATTCATGTGATTCCAGATTGGCTTGTTCGGACATATGGCAATATCTTCATGATTCTTATCAAACCAAATGGAACAAAGAAGTAAGATGCTTGATTTGAAAACTTTATCAGTTTAGAATCACTAGGAAGTTGAATAAATCTCATAGGATTTATGAGGAAGAAGCTATCCCACTTTCTATTCAGGTGATCCCAGATTAGCCTGTTCAGACATATGACAATATCTTCATGATTCTTATCAAACCAAAAGGAACAAAGACGTAAGAAGCCTTATTTGAAACCATTAATCAGTTTAGAATCACCAGGAAGTTGAATAAATCTCATTGGAGTTATGAGAAAGAAGCTATCCCACTTTCTATTCAGGTGATCCTAGATTAGCCTGTTCTGAATTATGACAATATCTTCATGATTCTTATCAAACCAGAAGGAACAAAGACATAAGAAGCTTGATTTGAAACCATTAATCAGCTTAGAATCACCAGTAAGTTAATAAATCTCATAGGAGTTATGAGGAAGAAGCTATCCCACATTCTATTTAGGTGATCCCAGATTAGCCAGTTCAGCCATATGGCAATATCTTCATGATTATTATCAAACCAGAAGGAACAAAGATGTAAGAAGCTTGATTTGAAACCATTAATCAGTTTAGTGTCACCAGGAAGTTGAATAAATCTCTTTGGAGTTATGAGGAAGAAGCTATCCCACTTTCTATTCAGGTGATCCCAGATTAGCCTGTTCGGACATATGGCAATATCTTCATGATTCTTATCAAACCAGAAGGAACAAAGATGTAAGAATCTTGATTTGAAACCACTAATCAGTTTAGAATCACCAGGAAGTTGAATAAATCTCATTGGAGTTATGAGGAAGAAGCTATCCCACTTTCTATTCAGGTGATCCCAGATAAGCCTGTTCACACATATGGCAATATCTTTATGATTCTTATCAAACCAGAAGGAACAAAGGTGTAAGAATCTTAATTTGAAACCATTAATCAGTTTAGAATCACCAGGAAGTTGAATAAATCTCATAGGAATTATGAGGAAGAAGCTATCCCACTTTCTATTCAGGTGATTCCAGATTGGCTTGTTCGGACATATGGCAATATATTCATGATTACTATCAAACAAAAAGGAACAAAGAAGTAAGATGCTTGATTTGAAAACTTTATCAGTTTAGAATCACCAGGAAGTTGAATAAATCTTATAGGATTTATGAGGAAGAAGCTATCCCACTATCTATTCAGGTGATCCTAGATTAGCCTGTTCAGACATATGACAATATCTTCATGATTATTATCAAACCAGAAGGAACAAAGACGTAAGAAGCTTGATTTGAAACCATTAATCAGTTTACAATCACTAGGAAGTTGAATAAATCTCATAGGAGTTATGAGGAAGAAGCTATCCCACTTTCAATTCAGGTGATTCCAGATTAGCCTGTTCGGACATATGGCAATATCTTCATGATTCTTATCAAACCAGAAGGAACAAAGACCATTAATCAGTTTAGAATCACCAGGAAGTTGAATAAATCTCGTAGGAGTTATCAGGAAGAAGCTATGCCACTTTCTATTCAGGTGATCCCAGATTAGCCTGTTCAGACATATGGCAATATCTTCATGATTCTTATCAAACCAGAAGGAACAAAGATGTAAGAAGCTTGATTTGAAACCGTTAATCAGTTTATAATCACCAGGAAGTTTAATAAATCTCATAGTTGTTATGAGGAAGAAGCTATCCCACTTTCTATTCAAGTGATCCCAGATTAGCTTGTTCGGACATATGGCAATATCTTCATGATTCTTATCAAACCAGAAGGAAAAAAAGACGTAAGAAGATTGATTTGAAACTATTAATCAGTTTAGAATCACCAGGAAGTTGAATAAATCTCATAGGAGTTATGAGGAAGAAGCTATCCCACTTTCTATTCAGGTATCCTAGATTCGCCTGTTCGGACATATGGAAATATCTTCATGATTCTTATCAAACCAGAAGGAACAAAGACGTAAGAAGCTTGATTTGAAACCATTAATCAGTTTACAATCACCAGGAAGTTGAATAAATCTCATAGGAGTTATGAGGAAGAAGCTATCCCACTTTCTATTCAGGTGATTCCAGATTAGCCTGTTCGGACATATGGCAATATCTTCATGATTCTTATCAAACCATAAGGTACAAATATGTAAGAAGCTTGATTGGAAACCATTAATCAGTTTATAATCACCAGGAAGTTGAATAAATCTTAGAGGAGTTATGAGGAAGAAGCTATTCCACTTTCTAATCATGTGATTCCAGATTGTCTTGTTCGGACATATGGCAATATCTTCATGATTCTTATCAAACCAAAAGGAACAAAGAAGTAAGATGCTTGATTTGAAACCTTTTATCAGTTTAGAATCACCAGGAAGTTGAATAAATCTCATAGGATTTATGAGGAAGAAGCTATCTGATACACTAAAAATGAATCTTTGCTACTGCCAAGTTAACAGTTGCAATTGTAGTACTTGAGATTCAAATCCAGAGACCAGTCTACACTCTAGTTCTATAAGTTTCAGAATCAAGCTAAGAAGGAAATATGATTTGGTTAAAATAGGCTATAGCTAACAAGCAAAATAAACACGAGATTGATTCAATTAAACAAGAGCTAGCCTAGGGTAATTCATTGGGTGTTGAATTGGAGCCAAACAATTATTCAAGCGCGATGAAGTGCTTTCTAGAACTCGGATCACTCAGCTGGAACACTCCACTGTCGTGGTAGTGATCGCTTTCCAGATCGATCTCACCACCTAACTGTCGTTGGGATGAGGATCGATTGCAAGCTTTAGGGAACAGGTTCGATCAGTTCACTTACCACCCTAATATCTACTTTCGCTGATTAGGGATACTAAGCTCGTTCAATACATGTCAAGTTAACATCCTAAGCGGTTAACTAGGTGATGAACTAGTGATCTAACATCAAGTGATCAGTTTAATGAAAGCAGTAAGAACAGTATGAATGAAGAACAGTTATGGATCGCTTATCTATGTTTAGCTCATGTCTCAACACCCTAAAAACCCTAGGCGAGCAAGGTCACTACTCGATCATGATGCACATAGACAAAGACATAAATCCTGAATAAAATTGCATAAGAACAGAGTAATAAAACAATAGGGTTCAGATGATCTTCTCTATGAGAGGATGGATTCTTCTCCCTTACAAGTTGCAGATCGCAAATACTCAGTGTTCTCTTGTAAAACTAGCGTAAGAAAAAAAAGAAAATAGATAGATGGCGTTTTATATGGAGGCGCCAATCAGAAGAAAAGAGATTAGGGCAACAGGGCTTTAATTCCCGAAATAGGAGTTTCCATATTCGTCTGGAACAATCTCCGGATCACTCCGTCTGCTTGTTCCGCTTGAGAGAGAACAGTCTCGGGACTGTTCTCTTGAGTGTTCTCCGCAGGAATGCTCCAAAAGGACTTCTTTTCATCAGGCACCTTCTCTTCTTTCTTCTACTAACTCCAGACCTGTAAAAGGTCAAAAAGGACTAGACTGACACGAATTAGTAACTTGAAACGAATGAAAACATATATACAATGATGTGAAAAACACCATATATCAATTCCCCCAGACTTAGATCCTTGTTTGTCCTCGAACAAGGCAAGTACCAAGAACAGGGAGAAAGGTTTGAAAGCGTGGGAACTCGCTTATTCTCAGCAACCATACTCTTACCACAAATCTGTGAACCATACAAGCTGTAGATTAGGACCACACACACTTACTGAGAACCCCCTGATCGCTGTTCGAAGATCGGCTCATTACTCTACATCTCAACCTGAAAAGGCAACACTTTCGAGACAAAACTCCTTATGTTCAATTAAGATCAGCGTGAGCTTCTTGTCACAGGCTCTACTCAGAGAGAACGGGCTAGGTATAGAACATGCTAACTTTTATGGTGGAGTTCAAGAGTGTTTAGGGTTTACCAAGAGCGGGTGTAGGATATCGCACAAAATGGTCGTGAGAGGACGGCTCCATTGAGGTCCACAGTCCTTACTCATCTCTGCTAATCGGACTGCTCTCCGATAGATCGATCATAGGACTGCTCTGCGGGATTCAACTTCCCCTTCAGAACACTTCACTGAAACCACCATTACTTTCTCAACTTCTCAGTGGCATGCATCATGGATTCTTCCCCTTCTCGTCACTAGTAAATCAAAGCAAAAACAAAATATAATTTTTTTTTTTATATATACTGAAATACAGAATGCTGGGGTGACGAGCAAGGAGGTAACAAGTGATGTACATGATGCCACTGGTGATTCATTCTGGTCTGTTCTAGCCACTTACTTCTTCGTTGTTCTCCATGGTATCGGAACAGGCACCTCGGTTGTTCCCTTTCGTGTCGGAACAAGCACTCTGGTTGTTCTGCCTGCTTCCACTGTGTGAGCATTGATGAGTAAGAACTGCGTCGATCCTTTCCTCTCCGACCTTTTTGCACATATCTGCACATAAAGTACTAGAAAAGCAAATGCATGAGGGTGGAATTAAAGGTCAGGGTTCAAGGTGGGAACAAGCTAAAGATGAGCTAGCCACTCAGGAACAGCAAGAGGGATAAAAATCGGATAAGAAGTCCTGAGTGTAGTTCTCATTCTACCCTGATCTAGTGCCCATGACAAGAAGAATTAAAGTCCAGATTAGGTTCAGATAAAGTGGAGTTAAGTCTGCCCAGTGTAACCTGATCGGTATAGAACTTCTGGAGTCTCAAATGAGATAAGTCAGGGTGTTCCAGGTCCATGTGTGGGTCTTTCATCACTGCTAAGGTCACTGAATAAGAAGGTTAAAGCACGAGGTGGTTAAAGAGCATCACAAAATAAGGTCCTGATTCCCACAATAGTTTTGACTGACTCGATCCTAAAGACTGACTCGATAAAAACATAAAAATGACACAAGGACTGACTCAAAAAGCACACAAGCGAATATAGTACAATCGCTCCCCCAGACTTAGTTCACACCATCCCTGGTTGTGAAAATAAATCAGAGGAAGCAGAAACACACCAAACAGAAGCAAATAACATACAAAATAAATAGTTCAGATGGATGAGACAAGGGATAGAAATAGTCCTTTCGGACTTAGTCTGAATCGCCGCTACCGGAGTGACCAGCTGTCCTCCTGTTCCTCGGCAGTCTCACTCCTCCAGTCGATGTTCCTGCCTGTTCCTTGCCTGGGCGCCTTGTTCTCTGTGGCGTACGCTCCTCCTGTGCTCCAATACAGCCGCCTGTGATCGCCTTCAGTATCCTCTTCATGAGGCTGTTCTTCTTCTTCTGGGAGTTAACCATCCAGCGTCTGTAGGCGTGATCATCAGTCACATCGGTGAAATCCTCCAAGTCATACTCACCATCAGCCGGTGGCGTCACATGCTCCACACATCCATGTCTTCATCATCGTGCTGAACCGGCGCCTTCGGATCATCGCAGAGGTGCTCTTCATCGAGTGAGAACACAATTTTCTCCAAGGATAAGAAGTCTGTGAACCCATGCATAGGGAGCTTGCAGTACAGAGGGTTCCCTTCTTTATCCTGGAACTTGTAGGTGGTCTCGTCGCGCAGGATGTGGCATGCGATCAGGTAAGGAGTATCGATGTACTCTATCGCAGAGACGACCGTGTAAGAGCTGAGGTTGATGTTGAATTGCTGGAACAAGGGTGTTGATATCTTGCATATTTGCATTGTTTTAGATATTCATTCATAAGCATTTGCATCATATAGATTAGGATTTAGACATGTTTAGGTTGCATTTGGCATACATATGTCTCTATCAGGTATTGGAACACCACATGGAGTTCTTGGAGACATTTGGAAGCAATGTGATCAAAAAGGGGGTGAAAGATGAGCATGGATGGAGGCCTTAGAGAAATCTTCTGTTGCTAAGATTTTGTGGAGACACAGGAAATTGAGTTAGCTTTCTAATGGAAGTGGTTTCAAGTCATTTGGAGATGTAATGGAGAAGTTACGATCAATTTACTAGAGGCATATCCATCCTGGTCGAGAACCGCAGAGTGACCTTCTGGAGCGACCCCCTAAGGTAGCTCCCAACCAGAGCGACCAACCAGAGCGACCCACCTAAGTAGCTCGCGTTTTCATCGCCCGGAGACACAAAAATGGAGGCTGGAGCGACCTCTCAGAGCGACCCCCCAAGGTCGCTCCAGCCCCTTTTGCTACACGATTTTATGTTTTTTCAAGGACCTTTTTGCAATTTCTTATGCACGTTTTTACTCTGAAAACCTAATGTTTAAGTATGTTGTAGCCACCTTTTGGCAGATAATCTTTTATCTATTGAAGAACACAAAACTCTCTCAAGAAAAGTTCTCTTTTGGCTTTGATTGTTCTTGTGTTCTTGTGATTTTCTTCTAATTCTCTATATGATTCATCTGAAATCCACCATGGGTTTAAGAGGAATCATGGAGATTAGTGAGTAATCACCTTTTGGATTCATGGGTTAGGGTGATTAAGGGTAATTAGGTTAGTTCTAGGATGTTTTAGGTGTAGATCATACTTGTTCCTTGCTAGTAGAGTGATCTTAATGCATCATTTGAGTAGGCCACTCAAATGGTGATCTCTAGGCATTTCCCACCCAAAAGGTGTTTGATGAAATGCCTGAGTCAACTCTCCTAGGCTTTTAGTGTACTTTGCCAAAGAGATTTGTTGTTAAAGATGCTAAGATAGCTAATAGACTTGTTAGTAATGATTGCTTGCATGTTATTCAACCAAAGACATTTGATGTTTGAGACATGTTAGCAAATGAGCATTCATCTAGACATAGAGCTTGCTTAGAATTGTGTCTAGGCTTAAGGTTAATAGTTTGATTGATTCATTTGTCATCCTTAGTTCGAAACCTGATCACCCAAGGTCTAAATCCCTATACCCATGAGTTCTCCTTTCCAATAGCTTAAAAATATCATTTTTATTGCTTTGCATTAGCTTTAATCATTAGTTTAGAAATCATCAAATCACTGGCTGCACTTAGATTAGGCAAATACTTGCATTCTCTCTGCATTTGAATCCCTCAGAACTGGTTCGACAACTTACTACCACTATACTATCATTTGACTTAGGAGCCTCAAAACTCCTAGCATCAAATTGGCGCCGTTGCCAAATTCTGAGTTTGATTTGAACATTGAGATTTAGTCATTTGCTTGAGACTAAGTCATTTTTATTTTTGTAAGTTACTGATTCTCTTCTTCACCTCTTTGTGATTTTCAGGTGTATGAACTTGAGGAGCAAAGGTACATCAAACCTTGTTCCAAGAGCCGCAGACATCAGAGCTTTAGAGAGAGAGTGTGCTAGAAAAAGAAGAGAAGAAGAGCAACAAGCTCAACTGCAGACACTGGAAGCTGCAATGGAAGAACAACAAAATCCTCAGAACCCCAATGGAGTCAACAATCTTCCACCCCAAGGGGCACAACAGCGAGCAGCTCGCCCCATTGGCACTTATGACCGCCCCAACATCCATGGTCCTAGACTTGGAATCCGAGCACCAGCTGTGGCTGCTAACAATTTTGAGATCAAGTCAGGACTGCTAAACTGCATTGAGAACAACAAGTATCATGGTCTGGCTGTGGAGGACCCATTTGATCACTTGGATAAGTTTGACAGCTACTGTGGTATGTCAAAGACTAATGGTGTGTCAGAGGATGCCTTAAAGCTCAAGCTATTCCCTTTCTCTTTGGGGGATAAGGCACGTCAGTGGGAAAAGTCTCTACCAAGTGACTCCATCACCACTTGGGAAGACTGCAAAAGGGCATTCTTGGAGAAGTTCTTCTCTACCTCAAGAACTGCTAAGTTGAGGAATGAGATCTCCAGCTTCCAACAGAAAAACTTGGAAGGATTCAGTGAAGCTTGGGAGAGATTCAATTGTTACCAAGCTCAGTGCCCACACCATGGATTCTCTAAGGAGAGGTTGCTGAGCACATTCTACAGAGGTGCTCTTCCTAAGTACAGAGCCAGACTGGATACAGCTAGCAATGGGTTCTTTTTGGGGAGAACTGAGGAAGAGGCAGATGCTCTAGTTGACAACATGGTTAAGAGTGATGCAGTCTACAGTGGAGACCATGACAGAAGCAGCAGAGGTGATGACAATCAAACAAGGAATGAGATAAAGGCTCTTCAGGAGAAGATTGACAAACTCATTGCTGATAAGGCCACACAAGCGCAGGTGAACTTTGTTGGCAACCCAAGCCAGGAGATACCTCCTACTGTCAATGAGGTTGACGGTTTGGAAGGGCAAGCAGAATTGTGTTTCATCAACAGTAATGGTAGCTGGTACAAGAAGGAACCAAACTTTCAGTACAACAACTACCAACAGAAGCCCTATTCAAACAACCAGCAGAGTGGTTTTCAACCTCGAAACAACCAGCAGAGCAACTATCAGCCTCAGCAAAACTCCTCTCCTAGCTCCTCAACAGAGCAACACTGATGCCTTACTGAAACAGATCTTGGAGTCTCAGACTAGAAGTGAGAAGCATGTGGGCTATGAGCTGAAGAACCTTCACTCCAAGATTGATGGGAGCTACAATGAGCTCAACAACAAATTCTCCCACCTTGCTTCTTCTGTCAAGAATTTGGAGAATCAGTTTGCTTCCATGAGCTCCCACCAGAACCGCCAGCAAGGATCTCTATCTGGAAAGTCAGATCAAAACCCCAAGGAAGCAAAAGCTGTCACACTTAGGAGTGGTAAGCAGTTGACTCCTGTAACCCTCACCAAGGATGCTGAGAAACAAGGTGAGGAGGTGGCCATTAACCTAGATGATGAAGTGGTCATTGTTGATGAGAAAACAGATGCTGAGATCTTGGAGAAGATTGTGCAAGCCAAGGGTAAAGGAAAGGTTGGAGAAGAGAAGAAAACAACAAAAGAGGGTGAATCTGCTGCTCCAGCTAGTGAGAGCTCTCCTGTCCCCCCTCCCTATGAACCAAAGCTTCCATTCCCTGGTAGATTCAAGAAGCAGCTGCTACAAAAGTACAAGGCTTTGTTTGAGAAGCAGATGAGTGAAGCTCAGGTTACAATGCCCATCATTGATGCTTTCATGCTGATTCCTCAATACAGCAAACTCCTGAAAGATGTTGTAGCTGCTAAGAAGAAGGAGATGGAGGGAATGATGGTTCTGAGTCATGAGTGCAATGCCATCATTCAGAGGCTTGATGCTCCAGAGAAGCTAGAGGATCCAGGATGCTTCACACTCCCTTGTGCTCTTGGACCTATGGTATTTGAGAAATGTCTCTGCGATTTGGGAGCTAGTGTCAGCTTGATGCCTTTGTCTGTGGCAAAGAAGCTTGGTTTCACTCAATACAAGAAGTGTAGACTCTCTCTGTGTTGGCTGATCGTTCAGTGAAGTACCCTGTGGGCATCCTAGAGAACCTCCCTGTGAAGATTGGAAGGTATGAGATACCTACAGATTTTGTTGTGCTTGAGATGGGTGAGGAGGCTCAAGACCCATTGATTCTTGGAAGGCCATTCTTAGCTACTGCAGGAGCTATTGTGAATGTGAAGGAAGGGAAGATTGACCTCCATTTGGGTAAGGAGAACATCCTCCACTTTGACATCAAGGAGAAAATGAGGAACCCACTATATTTGGACAAGCCTTCACCATTGAAGAGATGAATCCTCCTGCTGCTGATGATCACTTTGCTGAGCTACCACCTGAGGAAGATGGGGTGTCAACTCCACTTTCTGCCTCTAGTCCAGCCTGATCCAAAGGAGGCAAAGTCAAGCTAGAGACTTAAAACAAGCTCACTTGGGAGGAAGTCCCATGAGTATCCTTGTATATATTGCATTAGTATTTGCATTATTTTATTGCATAAAACAATGGGAAGTGAAGTTGTGTGCAGGTATTGAACAGAAAGTCGGACACCAGAGCGAGGTCTCCGCAGCGACATACTGAAGTCGCTCCAGCTGGGAGCGACGTCGCTCAAGCGAGATGCCGAGGTCGCTCGCGTCACACGCGAGTGGAAACACAGAAACCGCAGTCAGGGCGAGGTCTCGCAGCGACGTCACGAGGTCGCTCCAGCTGGGAGCGACCTGCCGCAGCGACCCCCATACCTCGCTCCACGGAAGGTAACACACAATCCCACTTTTCTTTGTATTTCACATTTTCATTGGGTACCTCACTCACACAGAGACTGTGTGATTTAAGTGTGGGGGAGGTACCAAGTATTTGATCATGTTTGTTTTCATGATTTTGAGTCTCATGCATTGCATATTGCATTCTTATTTGCATAGAAAAATCAAAAAAAAAAAATTTTTGAAAAACACAAAAAGAATCATTTAGTTGCATCATTTGCATTTTTAGGATTGAGTCTAGAAGCATATAGGTTGCATTCATGCATTAGGGGGATTTCAACCTTGTAAAGAGCTCATGCTAAGTACTGAATTTGTTGACCTTTGTAATCATGACAAGTAGCTTGAGCACCCTTTGGAAAGCTTGTAAACTTCGTGCCTTGAATGCTCCTCTTGAAACTCATTTGACTGTTGATACTCTCTCTTTGAAGCAAGCTCCTGTTTTAATGTCTCTTGCATATGGTCCCTTGTGTGCTAAGTCATGGATATACACACTTGAGTTGTCCTATCCTTTTTACCAATCTTCTTGACAAACTCAAGTGGTACTCCACTCCCAAAACCCATACCTCCTTTTTAAACCATCATTATTTGTTGAGTGAGGCCTCTTTGGAAAGCTTTACATGTGCATAATGTTGAGAGTATTGGGAACGACAATGCTTAGTCTCCATTCTTGCTAGATTAGTCACTCTATTGTCTAGCTATAGGAAGGGGGTGAGTGTTGTGATTGTGATTTGGGAATATGAAAGGTTTGACTCTTTGTGCTTAAATGATTAGTCTTTATGGGATAAGTGGAGAAGTATCTAGCTCTTATTGTGAAAAGTCTTGGCCCCCAAATATAAAAAAAAAAGTAAAAGAAAAAAGAAAAAAAAAAGAAAAAAAAAAGAATGAAAAAGGGGGCTAGCAAAGTTGTTAGGAGCTAAGATTTGTTTTAAAATTGTGAAAAATCCCTTATTGATTTCAAAAAGAAATAGTCTGATGTGAAGAATGTTCTTGGGATCTTTTGGTGAGAGATGTGAGTTGGGTTTGACATTGAGGAATAATTAAATATCTTGTATGTTTGGGAAAGGGTAGAACAATGGAGATTGAGCATTGTATGCATGAGTTGATCCCTTTCTTAGATATATTATGTGTAATGTCAAAGCTACTTAATTTTGAGAGTAAACCACCTTAAAAGATCATTTTGAACCTCTGATTTCACTTGCATTAAAGCCTTTGTCTTACCAAACCAAATGACTTGGACCAGTTGACCATTTGTGAGATGTCTATTGAGTTTGCTTCCTGAATGTTAGAGAGATGGTGGATTTGTGGTTTGTGGATGCATGATTAATGAGTGTAGAGATCAAAGGAGCTGGGATAGGCTTAGAGAAGTTAGAGATGGATGAAATCTTTGCTCTTGCTATTTGGTATGATTATGCAAGGTTGTTAGGTTGAGAACTAAGAAGAGTTTCTTTTGGTTATGAGTCCCCATCTTCATACATTTTCTCCTTGGTTCTTGAAAGTTTACTTGTGGACAAGTAAAGGACTAGTGTGGGGGAGTTGATATCTTGCATATTTGCATTGTTTTAGATATTCATTCATAAGCATTTGCATCATATAGATTAGGATTTAGACATGTTTAGGTTGCATTTGGCATACATATGTCTCTATCAGGTATTGGAACACCACATGGAGTTCTTGGAGACATTTGGAAGCAATGTGATCAAAAAGGGGGTGAAAGATGAGCATGGATGGAGGCCTTAGAGAAATATTCTGTTGCTAAGATTTTGTGGAAACACAGGAAATTGAGTTAGCTTTCTAATGGAAGTGGTTTCAAGTCATTTGGAGATGTAATGGAGAAGTTACGATCAATTTACTAGAGGCATATCCATCCTGGTCGAGAACCGCAGAGTGACCTTCTGGAGCGACCCCCTAAGGTAGCTCCCAACCAGAGCGACCAACCAGAGCGACCCACCTAAGTAGCTCGCGTTTTCATCGCCCGGAGACACAAAAATGGAGGCTGGAGCGACCTCTCAGAGCGACCCCCCAAGGTCGCTCCAGCCCCTTTTGCTACACGATTTTATGTTTTTTCAAGGACCTTTTTGCAATTTCTTATGCACGTTTTTACTCTGAAAAACCTAATGTTTAAGTATGTTGTAGCCACCTTTTGGCAGATAATCTTTTATCTATTGAAGAACACAAAACTCTCTCAAGAAAAGTTCTCTTTTGGCTTTGATTGTTCTTGTGTTCTTGTGATTTTCTTCTAATTCTCTATATGATTCATCTGAAATCCACCATGGGTTTAAGAGGAATCATGGAGATTAGTGAGTAATCACCTTTTGGATTCATGGGTTAGGGTGATTAAGGGTGATTAGGTTAGTTCTAGGATGTTTTAGGTGTAGATCATACTTGTTCCTTGCTAGTAGAGTGATCTTAATGCATCATTTGAGTAGGCCACTCAAAGGGTGATCTCTAGGCATTTTCCACCCAAAAGGTGTTTGATGAAATGCCTGAGTCAACTCTCCTAGGCTTTTAGTGTACTTTGCCAAAGAGATTTGTTGTTAAAGATGCTAAGATAGCTAATAGACTTGTTAGTAATGATTGCTTGCATGTTATTCAACCAAAGACATTTGATGTTTGAGACATGTTAGCAAATGAGCATTCATCTAGACATAGAGCTTGCTTAGAATTGTGTCTAGGCTTAAGGTTAATAGTTTGATTGATTCATTTGTCATCCTTAGTTCGAAACCTGATCACCCAAGGTCTAAATCCCTATACCCATGAGTTCTCCTTTCCAATAGCTTAAAAATATCATTTTTATTGCTTTGCATTAGCTTTAATCATTAGTTTAGAAATCATCAAATCACTGGCTGCACTTAGATTAGGCAAATACTTGCATTCTCTCTGCATTTGAATCCCTCAGAACTGGTTCGACAACTTACTACCACTATACTATCATTTGACTTAGGAGCCTCAAAACTCTTAACATCAGGTGTGAGCAGACTGCCGCAACGATCCTTCTTATCATCAGTCCGAACCAGTGTGTCTCTGCGGTCAGCGAACATGGAGATGAGATGATACCCTGGGTTGGTCTTGACTTCCTGGATCGGGGTGATGTTCTCTCTGCGCATCTCATCCTCAAGTCCCGTGTAGAGAACCTGGAGCTCTCCATTCGTGATCTTGGAGGTGTACTCCTTCGCGAACAAGACATTGGACACAATCTTGGCGATGATCCGGATATCAGGGTTCCGGATCTGCGACTGATAGGCCTTGCGAGAGGTGAACTTGCCGGCTGCGATGAGATCCCAAAAGGTGTCTGACGGTTTGAACTTCTTTTCCACTGAAACCCCCTTTGGCGTGTCTGCAATCTCGAGCAGCGTGTTCAGATCTTTGAGAGAGATGGTGCAGAACTTGCCATCAGCCATGAAGGAGAAGGAGCAGTTCTCGTATGTAGGCGCATTGGGGTTCTGGTAAGTGATCTTGCACGTCGCGAGCACTTGCCTGACCAAATCTGGGTATAGAACCTGGGCCTGGTAGCAGAGAGGCATGATTCCCATAGCCTGCATCGTGTCGAACACCTCAGTATCAAGGCCTATAGTGCCTAGTGTTGGCTGGTGCACGAATCGCGTAGGCAAGATCTCTGCTAGGAGGAGCCTGTTGTATATCGCTGCCGACTCCTTGTCCCATCCCTCAACGTTGAAGTCAAGGAGCATCGGATCATTGAGGTCGATGGGCGCGCCCTCAGTCTTGTTCGGCCATGGGTAACCAGGTGGAGCACTCGCGGCTGGAGAAGCTGTGCTCTTGGTGGCTCGTGCGTTCCGCATCTTTGGAGGCATCTGCAAGACAAAAAAAAAATCCCAATATCAGCACAGTTCGTTGGTTGTTCTAGAAACGATGGAACAATCCAATCTTCTTGTTCTATCCAAGTCCATCGATTACTAGACAACCTACACAAGTCTCAATCTCAACAGTGGGAATCCCAAAGTCCAAGAATCACAAGCAACAAATCGGTTCCTCTTCCATTGAAAATCAATCATGAATTCGATCCTAGTAGCAAGTATACTATCAAGAGCTACAATCTATGAGGAAATCGCAAAGCATAAAGGAAAAAGAGGATCCAAGAAATCACTCCCAAATCGCGATTTGCATGCGCAAAGAGGGGGAGAGTTCTTGTCCGATTACCTTGATTGGAGAGGTGATTCCTGCAAAACAACCCAATCTCAAGAGAATCCCAAAAGGTTAGAACCAAAATCGATGAGAAAGAGAGAGATGAGAGTTCGCGATTTTAGGGTTCTAAAGGGGGGGGGGGGTTGTGCGGCGAGAGAGATGAAGTGGGGAAGTGGAATGTTTGGGCTTTAAAGGGCCAATCAAAACCGCTTCCCCTTCCCTTTTTTTTATTTTTATTTTTTTATTTTTTTTTTGTTCGAGAACTTACCTGGGAACAATCGGCGGAACAACCGCTGGAGTGATCTCGAATTTTCTTGATTTTTCAACCTGCAAGTTAGTTCCTAGAAAGATAAAGACAAAAAGAAAACAATATTTACACTCACCAGTGGGTTGCCTCCCACCAAGCGCTTGTTTTCTGTCACTAGCTTGACTTCAATAAGCCGATTAGGCTTGAGGGGGATCGCTTAAGGGTATCCCTACACCTTCAGCGATTGTTGTGTCAGCAAGATATGGCTTGAGACGCTGACCATTGACAACAAATTCTCCTCCTCTTGTGTCCAGCAACACAACAGCTCCATAAGGGCGAACCTCCTTAATGGTGAAAGGTCCAGACCATCTAGATTTAAGCTTTCCAGGGAACAGCTTAACCCGTGAATTGAAGAGTAAGACCTGATCGTTCGGAGCAAAGCTTCTGCTGATGATCCGCTTGTCGTGGAACGCCTTGGTCTTTTCCTTGTAGATCTTAGAACTCTCATAGGCCAGATGCCTGATTTCCTCCAACTCGTGGATCTGAATGGTTCGCCTCTCCTTGGCAGGTTTGATGTCGAAGTTGAGTAGTTTGACAGCCCAAGCCGCCTTGTACTCTAGCTCAACAGGTAGGTGGCACGCCTTGCCATAGACCAGATGATAGGGAGTGGTCCCTAAAGGGGTCTTGTAGGCTGTTCTGTACGCCCAAAGAGCATCGTCAAGCTTAAGGGACCAATCCTTGCGGGTGGTGTTGACAGTCTTCTGGAGGATGTTCTTGATCTCTCTGTTGGAAACTTCCACTTGACCACTTGTTTGAGGATGATAGGCGGTTGCAACCTTGTGTTTCACACCATTCTTGCTCAGCAATCCTTGGAACAACTTGTTGATAAAGTGAGTTCCACCATCGCTTATAACCACTCTAGGCACTCCAAATCTTGGAAAGATGATGGAGGTGAACATCTTGGTTACAACTCGCGCATCATTAGTTGGACTAGCAATCGCTTCTACCCACTTGGAGACATAGTCCACAACAACTAGGATGTACTCATTCTTGTGAGAGACTGGGAAAGGTCCCATGAAATCGATCCCCCAGCAATCGAACACTTCAACTTCCAAGATGTAGTTCTGAGGCATCTCGTTTCTCTTGCTTATACTCCCCATCCTTTGGCATGAATTGCATCGAGATATGAAGGCGTGAGCATCTCTGAACATAGTGGGCCACCAGAACCCGTCTTAGAGGATCTTGGAAACAGTCTTGAAGGTGGCAAAGTGACCAGCGTAAGAGGAACCATGGCAGTGGTGAAGGATCCCTGGAATATCAGCCTCTGGAACACATCTCCTGAAGATCCCATCCTTGCCCTGCCGATAGAGATACGGCTCATCCCAGAAGTAGTGCCTTGTCTCCCTTAGAAATTTCCTCTTCTCATTCCCAGTGAACCTCAAAGGTTCTTTCTCAGCTGCCAAGAAGTTGGCAATCTCAGCAAACCATGGAAGGTTCGGGTACTCCTTCTGGATCACTGCAACGAATGCTCCTTCTACGCGGGAACAGTCCTTGATGGCAGTTGACGACTGCTCCATGTTGCGCAGACCAATCGCATTGACGTACTCCATCGGTTGTTCCACATCAAGAACTGTCTCATCTGACACTTTCATCCTGGAGAGATGATCTGCTACTCCATTATCAACCCCCTTCTTGTCTCTTATCTCTAGATCAAACTCTTGGAGCAAGAGAATCCATCTTAAGAGCCGCGGTTTAGCATCCTTCCTCGTGAGTATGTACTTGAGAGCCGTGTGGTCTGTGTGCACAATCACCTTTGATCCAACCAGATAGGATCTGAACTTCTCAAAAGCGAACACGATGGCAAGGAGCTCCTTCTCTGTGGTTGCGTATCGGCACTGAGCTTCATCTAAGGTTCTGCTTGCATAGTAGATCACGTGAAGCTTCTTGTCCTTACGCTGTCCAAGGACTGCTCCCACTGCAAAATCACTTGCATCTGTCATTATCTCAAAAGGAAGATCCCAGTCTGGAGGTTGGACAACTGGTGCACTGACTAGGGCTCCCTTGATCGTGTGGAATGCGGCTAAGCAGTCGCTGTCAAAGGCAAACTGAGCTTCCTTGCAGAGCAACCGAGTGAGTGGTCTCGCGATCTTAGAGAAGTCCTGGATGAACCTCCTATAGAAACCAGCGTGTCCCAAGAAACTCCTGATTCCCTTCACTGAAGTTGGTGGTTGCAGACTCATCATGACTTCGATCTTGGCCTTTTCCACCTCAATGCCTTTCTCTGATATCTTGTGTCCCAGAACAATCCCATCTCTGACCATGAAGTGGCATTTCTCCCAGTTCAGCACCAGATGCTTCTCCTCGCATCGCTTCAGCACCCTGCACAAGTTTGACAAACAGACATGAAAGGAGCTTCCATAGACGCTGAAATCGTCCATGAAAACCTCCATTATGTCTTCGATCAGATCAGTAAAAATCGACATCATGCATCGCTGGAAGGTCGCTGGAGCATTGCACAAGCCGAAGGGCATCCTCCTGTATGCATATGTTCCATAAGGGCATGTGAACGTCGTCTTCTCCTGATCATCTGGGTGGATGGGAATCTGAAAGAAACCTGAATAACCATCTAAAAGCAATAGTAAGGGTGGTTAGCCAATCTCTCAAGCATTTGATCAATAAAAGGAAGTGGGAAGTGATCCTTACGAGTCGCAGAATTCAAACTTACGAAAATCAATGCACATGCGATGACCAGTAACTGTTCTAGTGGGGATCAATTCATTCTTTTCATTGGTTATCACAGTGATCCCACCTTTCTTAGGTACTACATGCACAGGACTAACCCACTTACTATCAGAGATCGCATAGATCACACCTGCTTCTAGAAGTTTCATTATCTCTTTCTTTACAACATCTTTTAGATTCGGGTTTAACCTCCTCTAATGTTCTACAGAAGTCATCGATTCATCTTCCAGGTGTATTCTATGCATGCACAGATCAGGTGAAATGCCAGGTATGTCAGCTAGAGAATAACCCAAAGCCTTACGATATTTTCTCAGTTCACACAAAAGCAGAGCAGTCTCTGCATTGTTCAGGTCAGCATTCACAATGACAGGATAAGTGGAGTTGGGTCCAAGAAATGCATACCTGAGTCCCTTGGGAAGGGATTTGAGCTCTACCTTTGGAGCTTTCAGCTCGCTCCATGAGTCATCGGTCTGAGCTGCCGGAACAGACGGGTTCTGAGGTGCGGTTGTTCCAGTCGCTGTGCTAGAGTCACTGTTCTCCCCCAGACTTAGATTCGCCACCATTCTCTCCATAGTCCTGGCTGAATCCAGGAATTTGGCATAGGCATCAGCATCAACACTCTCTAAGCTCTGCTCGGCTTCAGCTCTGACTAAGGCGAGTTCAAGTGGATCCTCGGTGAGAATCTCCTCGATCATTCCTTCATGCGGCTCTAGCGGATCACCATCTTCTTGGACAGTGAAAGTTTGTCCATCCAGCATCGGCTTCTTGAGCATCTGATCCATCTCAAACTTCATCACAATATCTCCAAGGTGGAGATCAATCTTCCCTTGTCGAACATCAATGATAGCTCCAACAGTGCAGAGGAATGGTCTGCCTAGGATCAGGGGATCATTGGAGTCTTCCTCGACTTCCAGAACAACGAAATCGGTAGGAACAATTGTGTTTCCAACCAGGACTTGAAGATCTTCGAGGATTCCAACTGGAGACTTCACAGATCAATCAGTAAACACCAGTGACATCCTGGTAGGCTTGAAGTCCGTGTATCCAAGGCGCTTAGCCACAGTATATGGCATGAGGTTTATGCTCGACCCTAGATCGACTAGTGAGCATGAGAAGAGTGTTCTGCCAATTTGAACCGAGAGAACAAATTTTCCCGGATCACCCAACTTCTTGATCCTTCTGTTCTGGAGCACCGCGCTGCACTCCTTAGAGACAATCATGAATTCGCTGTCATCAGATATCTTCCCAGAGATCAATCCCTTAACAAAGCTATGCATGGATGGTATCATCTGGATCGCACTCATCAGAGGGAGCTTGACAGTTAGGTCTTCCAGCATCTTCCTGCACTTCATCTCTTCCTTATCCTTGCGTGTAGCCTTAGTTGGAACAGGGTAGGGCACTTTCGGTACATACAGACGAGCAGGAGAAGGTGCTGCAGTCGGTGGAACAACCCCAGCGGGTCGCTCTGCTTCAGTCGGAACAGTCTCAGTAGGTTGTTCTGCATCTTCCTCATCTGTGGGTACAGCTTCAGAAGGCTGATCCGACTCCTTCTGCTTCCCTTTATCAGCCGATGTGAATCTCCTGGGGTCTAGATCAGGCAGTTGCTTTCCACTCCTTAAACCTACTGCATTGCACTCCTTGGGGTTCTTGTCTGTTTTCCCAGGGAGAGTTCCTTGCTGTCTCTTCACATTCTCAGCAGTCTAAGCAATCTGAATATCCATCTGTCTCATATGGCTTGAGACATTGTCATACTTCACACTCAGGTCATTGAACATATGATTCATCCTGGTGTTGATGTCGTTTGTGACCTGGTTCAGTGCTTTCCCTTGGATCTGCTGTCCTTGGAGCAGCTGGCTCATCATATTGGCGAGGCTCTTCATGTCATCATGCGGAGCAGTCTGAGTCGGTTGTGCAGCTTGCTGATTAACCGGCTGTTTCTGGCTGTGGAACTGGGCATTCTGAGCTGGGAAGACAAAGGTTCTTCCCTGATTGCCATAAGGCCTTTGGTATCCACTGTCTGACCTGGTTCCCTTGAGCTTTATCGTCTGGTTTAGGGGCATTGAACAGGTGGGGATTGTTCCTCACGTTAGGGTTCGGGTGATAGTTCTTGAACTGCCATCCTTGCCCATTCACGTAACTCACTTCATGCTGATCCTCAGCCGACTGATCTGCCTCTGATGTGCCTTCCGCGGTAGCTTTATCCTGTGGGATTCTTCCATGATGAAGACCTGTTCTGGTTACTCTTAATCAGCTGATCGACCCTTGGCAGAGAGCTCATTCAATCTTGCTGTTGTCGATGCTCTTCACCTTCTGAGTGCGATCAGTCTCGCGGTTATTGTCAGCTGAGCTTGAGGCCATGTTCTCAATCAACTCGAATGCACCTTGAGTGGACTGAGTCATGAAGTCTCCCTTATGGCTGAGTTCAAAGCGTTCCTGTACTCCCAGCCTACTCCTTCGTAGAACACTCCAGCAGATAGTCTTCCTCAAAACCGTGATGTGGGCACTCTCTTGCGGTAGACATTGAATCGCTCCCAGCATCGCAGAACGGCTCGTCCACAGCTGTTTGAGGTCACGATCTTCTGTCTCAGAGCTGCCGTCTTCGATTTCGTGTAAAAGTGGCTTAAGAAAGCCTCTCGGACTTGTTCCCAAGTGGTGAGTGATCCGTGGGGTAGTGAATCAAGCCAGCGAGCAGCTTTCCCATCGAGAGAGAAAGGGAAAAGAGTCCACTTGATGTACACTTAGTGAACCACACATCTTTTCTCAAGTGCTCGATGTGGTCCATCGGTATCTCAGCAGGAACCCATTGAAGATCTTCCTTTGCACTAGACTTATCAGGCTGGCTTGATCTCGAAGTCTTGCCTAGTGCACGGTGGAGGGGTATATGGCAGATCGCGTAGCAGGCAGATTACGCAGTAAGTTTCTCTGGCCGATCTGGACCACTTCCTCCTGTTGGTTCTGCTGGTTCGCAGCATTCAGAGCAGCTTGCTC
>NW_026616171.1:0-29104 GCF_000801105.2 Raphanus sativus
TCCCGCAAACGCAACAATTTCTAACAGCTATACCAGTCGTACAAATCTCTAAAAAACGCTTAAAACCGCAACCACCCGCACCCGCAAACTCCCGCAACCGCAACCGCAACCGCTGCGGTTACACCAGTCAGGTTAGCTACCAAAAACATAAAAACAAAACATAAATCAAAAACAAGGAAAAATAATATAACAAATTATTTAACGACATTTATAGTTTTAACCGATGATGGTGGCCTAGTGGCGCTTGAGGGATTTAAAAAAACCCAATAAAGTGAACTCGGGTTCAAACCCCACTGGCCACACGGATATGAGCTATTGCTTTCAGCTCATTTGAATGCCCAGAAGAGGATATATCCGTGGGATGTACCTCCACCCGGAGGTTAAGCTTGTGTCATCATTGACCCGGGTTTAACCTTTTTTTTTTAGCAAAAAAAAAGACATTTATAGTTTAATAATGACGAATTTTGTTACTCCACGTTTAAATTAGTTGCTAATTTATCAAGCTATAATCCTAGCTAGGGTGTTTGATCTCGAATCTACAAAAATATTGAGCAATTCAAAAGATGGAACAACGCGGTTCAAGATGATGAACACTTTCGGACGAGTGGTTCAGTGTACTCTTGGAAACCAAGGTTGACCAACGAATTGAGTATTAAACTGTACAGTATTTCTGTTCGTGTATGTATTGGATTTTCCTTAAAAACATGTACGTGTATATTTATTAATATAGTTTTTTTTATTTTAAAACAACTATATTTATTAATATAATTTTTTTTGTAAAAAATATATTTATTAATATAGTTATATGATTGTGACTATATTATGAGACTCTTGGTGTTATAATACAGTATATATAGGTTAATAAAAATAAAAAGTTCTTACAATGCGGCCGTTTATGCCTTTTTCACACATGTTGCAAATAAATTTTGAAAAGTAAACCTTTTAAAAAATATCTTATTTTTGTTCATCTATAAAAACCATCAACTTCTCCATCTTTCCCTGTGCACACAAACAACATCCATTCTCTCTCTACACAACTCCAACAAAAAGTAGTGTCTTTTCTCTGAATCTCTCTTTGGGGGTCTATTTGTTTCAACTTTCAATATGGATGACAAAAGAAGCTTAATGATGAACAAGAATATTGGAGATTTCGAGAACAAGGATGAAGAAATGGACCCAAGGAGGGGTCCATGGACAGTTGAGGAAGATTTCAAGCTCATCAATTACATTTCTACTCATGGTGAAGGCCGATGGAACTCTCTCTCTCGTTGCGCCGGTATGATACACTACCACATCTACTTACACGTCTAAACACTCAGATTAGTAGTATGTTTTTTTTTAAACATAGATTAGTAGTATGTATAAGTATTCTTGTGCAATGAATATCTACTCCTTGATTTAAAAAGGCCCAAATAATCACAAGTTGCATAAGTTTATTAAAATTAGTAATACCTTTTTTTTCTTGTAATGTTTCGATTTCCATGAGTGTTTTTGTTTTTGAATCAGTTCACTACTTCATTTTTTGTGTAGATGAAATTTACTTATTTGAAGTTTCAAGAAAACGGGTTTTGCATGTTATGCACATGTGATAAGCAAAAACTCTTAATGAATTGCTAAAAGTAATTTCATTCGAACCACTATATAGCCAGTATATATATGATTCTGATCATTTTTCGCTATATGGATTCAATTATTATATTTTCGAATCTCAGTATGGATTCAATAATTTAACCTCTTGGTTTTGAATAAAATAGCTATATACTTATATTCGCGTACGAAAAAAATGCTAATAAATGATCAACATGTTACATGTATATGGGAAGAGCACTAACGCAATGAAAGAAAGTTTGCTAAAGAAAAAGACCCTTTTAGACAATTTGCCTCATAGCAACGGTCCATATAATTTATAGATTAATGTTTATTACTTTACAAAATATGAACATTATGATGAGTTTCTTGCGTATGAACCCATCATACAATATACGTGTACATGATGATGTCTAAATAGTATTACCTTCCGATTTAATTTGAAACAGGACTCAAACGGACCGGAAAAAGCTGCAGACTACGGTGGTTAAACTATCTCCGGCCAGATGTCCGCCGTGGAAACATAACCCTTGAAGAACAACTCTTAATTCTTGAACTTCACTCCCGTTGGGGTAATAGGTAAAATTTAAACAAGCCATTTACATATAGTAATTATATATATTTACAAGAATCTGGTTGCAAAGATGAACTGTCATGTATGTAAAAGATCATAGAATTTGAAGATTATTTATTTTCTAGTAACAAAATTATAGTCACTAATACTGACAATATGTTTTCCTGTGATTTCAGATGGTCTAAGATTGCCCAATATTTACCAGGAAGAACAGATAACGAGATCAAAAACTATTGGAGAACACGTGTGCAAAAGCATGCAAAACAACTTAGATGCGACGTGAACAGTCAACAATTTAAAGACACCATGAGGTATCTTTGGATGCCTCGTCTCATAGAGCGGATCCAAGCCTCCGCTTCAACCTCCACAGGTTCTGCTACCACGTCATCTTGCGTCACCACTCCTTCAGATCAGTTCTTAATGACGTCATTCGATGACGGACTCAATAACAATAACAACAACATGGACCATTTGAGTTTCATGAGCAACCCTAATGGTTATGTCTCGCCGGAAACTTCCAGCGTGGTTGTATCTCCGACGTCCGGTTTAACCGAGTTTCACATAGGTAGTGAAGTGGGAAAGGTTGAGAACAACCAGGATCAGAGTTTGGTGGGTCCACAAATCATGTCGCCTCCGCCGCAAAATTATTTGGATGATAACGGTGGATTACTAAGCGAAGATTTAACGCAGAGTTATCATAATTGGTTTGAAAATGTTAATGGAATGATACCTCCTTATTCGGACAGTTTTTGGAACATAGGGAGTGATGAAGACTTTTGGCTCTTATTACAGCAACAACAGCAGCTCGTCAACAATGGAAGCTCTGAATAGACAAGAAATTATTTCTAAACAAGAAAATAAGAAAGACAAATAGTAAAGTGGATTAATCAGTGTGTAAAAGGAATTTGTATTTGAAAAGGAGGGTTTCTTAAATATTAGCAATTTTAGATATATTGGGGGCAATTAGGAGTTTGTTGTTTTTGGAGTCAATTTGATTGGTTTGTGTTCCTCTGGGATTTGATACTATACTTGTGCCAATAATTTACAAAACAATTTGGAATCAAACTAATAAGTGAATATCTTTTTATTTTTGGTTTGTGAATTTATTTGAAAGTTGTTTTGTAACCAAGAGTATTTGATTGCCTTCAAGGAAGCATGCTATTATATAAACATAATTCATTTCATTATCTATGTTTTTGCCAAAGAAACCATAATTGGTTGGTTCCACTATGTTTCATACTATACTTAGTTAACTCAGTATACGTCACACAAGCAAACAAAAAGTATGTATATATAATAATGACATTGGCATGATAAATGAGAAAAATGGATAATCCAAATATCCAATTCATGATGCTTTTAGGAAACATGTCTATGGGACCTGTATATGGGAAAAAGGGGACCAAAGTGTGTGAAAAGCTTTGGGTTCAAAAGTAGGCAATCTATTTAAAAAATCCACGTGGCAATGCCTCAATGGTTAATGTCTGAGTTTAAAGGTGGCCATTAAGGGGATTATTATTCTTGAGGGAATGTTATAATCATCAATCTAGTTATGTAATAAAATATAGAAAAATACATGGTTAGTGATGATGATTCCACCATTAACGCGTCAAATCTTAATTTTTGATCGAACCCCATTATATTATTGTACGGACGATCCCACCATTATCCAGAAAATACCTTCCTCACACTGTAACACGTCACCAACCGATGTCGTCTGCCTATCTACACTTTTTTTTTTTTTTTGCCATCTAAGAGAATTTTATTATAAGGGACGAAGCCCATAAACAAAGAACAAACATAAAGCTTACAGAGAAAACGGGCCAGACTAAAGAAAAAGACAAATGGGACAAAGCCCAGTCCACTATGCCGAGCCTCTCCTCTCGCCACACAGCACTCCATGCGATCAGACGCCCACGTTGAGACTCCAAAGGACACGCGTCACTTAGTCACAACAACTTGATCCAGCCGACATGCATCACCGGAGAAGACAAAAAACCGCCAATGGTTTCGCCAGGACACGCCGGATGCTTCTGCCGCCGCACTCATTTGATTCACAAGGGCTTAATTAAGCGGAGAGATACATCGAGACAATCTCGTTATCTCATCCAAGCCACTGCAATCCCCAACTTCATCATCGGAGCTTCCTTCACCATACCTCCTCTGTAAGCGAAGCCTCCACACCTACCACTATCATCAATTGGAAACACTGGGAGTCCCAAAACAAAGCCGCCGTCAACATGCATGTACCATATGACGCGGAGTCAGAAGCCAGCTATTCGCCTGAAAAGACAAAGCAGAACGCCGGAGTCAAGGCCGGCCGATCATCTGGAGGAGAGACGACGCCAGAAACGAAAAACAAAACAGACATAAAATCTAAAGCCGAAACAAAAAGAAGAAAAGGAAAGTGAAACCGGACCGACAGTGGTGGCTTTGAAAGCCCACCCATCGGCCGGAAGACACAATCGTCGGCGAAGTTTGTTTTCTCTTTTTTAAACAAAGGTCAGAGCAAAGTTTAGAGAGAGACGACGATATAAATTTTTTTGCCTATCTACACTTCTTTTCTAAAGTATAGTATTATCTAAATATATAACTATCAGTAGTTATCTACTGTTAAGATATTTTAATGCCCTTCGGAATCATGTGATAGATGATATAATAAACCGTCCCGTAGCTGGCGTAGCTGGGACACCAGAGTTTGTTTGTTTTTTTTGTCTAATGTGATTTCAATAATAGTTGATCTTTGTAGAGGTTTCTAATAAACATATCAAGTGAGGAGTAATGCATAACGTCGATCGATTGGGTGATGTCATAAGTTAACTTGGTGATTTGAACAGATATGTATGGTCAAATTATATTACTTGTTAGTTGTTACAGATGTGTAGTTTATTGCGTTTGAATGTGTTTATAAACATCTCCGAGATCTATTAGTTTTTTTTTCTTTTTTTTTCTTGATCAGAAAGGAAGATATCATTAATAAACCACTGTGCTCCAGATCTCTTAGTTAAGCAATACATTTAGTAAAAATCTAAAAGAAACTAGTGAAGAAGTTAGGGAGAGAAAAGAGGACACGGACCCTAGGAGTAGAGGTGGGTGTGGACACGGAGCGGATATACAAAATTTTAAGGTTATTTGTGATCCATTTGTTATATATGAGTAATCGATTTTTCGATTCGATTCGATCTGTAATATTTCTGATATTCGGTGTTACGAATATTTAGAAAATCAGTATATTTTACCGGATATTCAATTCGATCTATCGAACCGGTAAAAAATCATTTTTGAAAAATATTAAAAGAAAAGGAAAATTTTAATATAAAATATTACAAATTATTTAAAAACTACATATTTAAAAAACTTTAATGACCAAATAATTAATTAAGTGGATAAAAATAATTAAAAAAATATAGAGAGTATAAAATTACATATAATTTTATACATACATGTATATGCATATATACATTATGGATCAGATCAGATATCCGCTTTTAATGAATATTTGTGATTTGTTTTTATTTGATGAATATTGAATTTTAGTGTGTTTTGATTCATAAAATTACAGATATCTAGATTTTCCGGATCGAATCGAAACAAATAACGAATCGAATCAAATTTTACGGATATTTTATCCATCCGGATCTAGAGTATACAACAAAGTCTTGATCAATAGTAGACAGAAATAACTAAAAAAAGATTAACTGGACAGAATCTAGAAATCTAGAAGATGGAAGTTGTAAAATATTCAGACCAATGAAGAGATGCCACCTCAGCTTCATCGACAGATCATTCCCATTTTCAATCCAATAAAAACAATACTATAACTTATTATTTTTAAGTGTTTCAAAAACGATGAACAATTCAGCCCAAAATATTTCAAATGAAATATGCGACATTGGGCCTTGGGCCTAAGATGCATCTGGTCCTTGCTTATCAGCGAGTCAGAAACACGCGCTCTTCTTCTTTCTCCTTCTCCATCATATACTTGTTCAACGCTCGCGCTAATTCAATTCATCTCTTCCTCCAATTCCGCCATTTCTTCCCTCACCGATCTCCAATTCTCTCTACACTCATCTCACCCTGATTCCATCGATGGGTTAATCGAAAGAAAAAAAACACAAACTCTAAAGTTCAGACCTTTTCTGATGCGGTAAGAACGAGAAAGTTTACTCCTTTACCACTCTATACCCCTCTTCTCTGTCGATCTCACAATGGGTAACCCTAAAGACCCTCTCTTTCCCGACGAGGTCATCCTCCAGATCCTCGCCAGGCTACCCGTCAAATCCCTCTTCAGGTTCAAATCCGTATCCAAATCTTGGCACACCTTACCTTCCGACACCTACTTCATCTCCCTCTTCAATCAACTCTCCTTAAAGAACCAAACCCTCGTCGCCGAGGTACCAGACTCCTCCGCCTTGATCTCCGTCGACAATCTCAGAGGCGTCTCCGAGTTCTCCTTGGAGTTTCTCAGAGACAGAGTCATGATCAGAGCCTCCTGTAACGGCCTGTTATGCTGCGCTAGCGTCCCTGAAAAAGGTGTTTATTACGTTTGTAACCCTTCGACGAGAGAGTTTAGGACGTTGCCTAGGAGTAGAGAGAGGCACGTGACTCGGTTTTATCCGGATGGGGAGGCGACGCTTGTCGGTTTGGCGTGTGATGTGGGTAGGAAAGGGTTTTACGTGGTGATGGCTGGTTACCACAGGTCGTTTGGGCATAGACCTGACGGGAGTTTTGTCTGTTTGGTGTTTGATTCGGTGAGTAATAAGTGGAGGAAGTTCGTTTCGGCGTTGGAGGATGATTGTGGCGGTTTCACACATATGAGTAAGAACCAGGTTGTGTTTGTTAACGGGAGGCTTCACTGGTTGATGAGTGGGTTGTGTTATGTGCTTGCGCTTGATCTTGAACACGACGTGTGGAGGAAGGTTTCTTTGCCTGATGAGATCAGATGTAGTGGTGGGAATAGGGTTTATCTGTTGGAGTTGGATGGGTTTTTGTCGGTGATTCAGCTATCAGATGTGTGGATGAAGATATGGAAGATGAGAGACTACGTGAGTGAGGTTTGGTGTGTTGTTGATAGCATAAGTTTGAGGTGTATCAAAGGATTGGTGCCTGGGATCTTCCCGATTTGTCAGACGGGTGAGTATGTGTTCTTGGCTACTCATAAGCAGGTTCTTGTGTATCAGAGACGGAGTAAGCTGTGGAAAGAGATGTTTTCTGTGAAAGGGAGCTGTTCTCTGCCTCTGTGGTTCTCAGCTCACGCCTTTCGCAGCACCATAGTACCTTGTAATTAAAGCTCTATAGTATATAGATGGTATGTTTGTGGTTGCATTTTCTACGTTTTTCTTTTGTTTATTTTTCTTGGATCGTTTTGGGTTTGTGAAAATTGGTTCAGGATTTTTATGTCCTTTAACAGAAACGGTTAAACGAATAGTTTATGTCAGTGTTAAAAAATTGTTAGGGACTAAGACGAAAAGCAAATGTTAACGAATCATTAATTATTTATATAATTTTATATTTATATTAGATAATTTATTCGAATTTATTTATAATATTATTTTGATAATTTATAAAAATGAGATATAAAAAATTAGATAGTTTTGTGGATTTACACTGATATTGTTACTTGATTAACTAATGTAGACCAATAGTGATCCATTTTGATTAGTTTTGGATGACATCGGATTTTTTTTTTAAAAGTTAGTTTATATATACAAGAGGCTGATCCTAAACATATGAAAACAAACGCATTCATGTACATCTTATTTCGTAAGTTTGTTTTTTTTTTTCATTTTTATCATAAGTTTTCTTGAACATTGATAGAAATGTTCAAATGAATAGTTTTGTATATGTACAATGTTTAACCGAAGAAACTGATTATTAAGAAATACAAAAACATGTGAAAACATATACATATATACATCTTATTTTCATCTGTTTTCTTTCAATATAAATAGATTTTGGTGTTGTTTAAGTTGAACCTTCTTGGGCATCTCCTTGATATCATGATCAGCCTGAACGTCTTCAAAGACGGACAAGGGCAACGACTTAGACAATAAACCGACATGTGTCTTGAAAGTTATCAAACCAGAAGAACGGTTTACAAGAATCTCACCGAGAGAGATCCAGACCATGAACTCCTTAGCCTTAACACCAGTGAGTTTCTTGATCTTGTTGGGCTCGAAATACGCAGTGACTTCATCTTCGAAACACACCACAACGTTATCGAATCTAAACAAGTCTTGATATCTCCTTCTCTCGTCTTTCTTCTTGTGCTTTAACCACACGAAACCTGTATCCTTCACGTAACCGCATTCCTCAATCTCCTGGTTACTAAGGAGCCGGTTTGGTAAACCGATTTGGGACAGAAGAGACCTAAATTTCTCTCTGCATGTCTTGTCTCCATGGTACACTTCCGCCTTGGCTTTCAGAGCTTCTGCCACCATATGATCAAAATGTGTTGGATAAGAGTTAAGAATGTTTTTTGAGACAATGAGATTTTCAAAGTTCTTTTTAGGTACACCTTTAATAAGTTTTTAAATGTTGTACACGTTTGGGATTTGGGAATATACGTTTTCAAGTGGGATCTATCTCGTGTCTTTTTCTTGCAAATTGAAACTCCTTTTATTTTTGGTCTTTTTATCTATATGTAAACATATATACCGAAAGGATATACTTTTCTTTTTTTCTTTTGTTAACCCATGGTTTGGTAGTTAGGCTCAATTGCACGTAAGTTAGTTTTACAATATTTATATTCAATATAAGAAAGCCGTATCTCACCCTCGGATAAGTCATGAGTATTAATATGATCTATAGTTATAGTTCAAATATAGCCCTCCTGTTGATGTCATTGCATGTCTCAAGAGGATCTTACGTCTGCTTATGATAAATTAAGTTTTTCAAGCTTGACACTGACCGAATATGTTGTATTCGTTATTAAAAAAAAAGAGGATATGTTCTATTCTATCATTCATTATGATATGCATCATCATCACTTTATAAAGAAAAAATGTCTATTTCAACATGAACTTTACCCGTCGTGTCTATTCCTTTCCGAACTTTATAGTAGTGCGTATTTTATACCGAACTACATAAAAACTTAAAAATACTATATGAACTTCACGTTTTGTGCTATTTCCTTCCCGAACTTATAGTAGTGCATATTTCATATTGAACTAAACAAAAATCCAAAAATACTACACGAACTCTCAAAATCGTGCTTTGTATATATGTGTTATTCAACTCTTAATTTATCATAAGTTGATATTGATAAGTTCTATAAAATCTTAAAATTTAAAATACTATATAAACTTTCAAAATTGAGTTATATATTAATTTTTAATTTTATAGAATTTATCCAAAATTGCATCATTCTAATAAATACAGATGATTAATATATTTGACGGTCAATATATATAAACACAAATTTTAAAGTTTATGTATTATTTTAAATTTTTAAATTTTATATAATTTATCAAAACAGCCTAGTTTGCCTATGATCTAAAGGAAAAATAACACAAAATTTCTATAGTATATTTCAGTTTTAGTAATACTATAAAGTAAATATTTAAATTAATAATAATTCGTTTAAATTTATAAAATAATGATTTTAAATTTAAATTTTAAAAATATATAAATTAAAAATTATTTGATAAAACTGAAACAATAAAAATTGATAACCTTTATTTGATTAAATTAAAACTTAAATATCAATTGATGTTTAAAAATTTGTACAAAAATACCTTATTTGATCTACCAATTAATATATTCTTACTATTAGATACAAAGTGTCTCACATCAGTAGTTGAAAGAGATCATAAATAATATATACGATAGATGGACTAATCCACTTATCACCAATTGGTTTTTGGTTAGAAATTTATATAGCTTAACACTTATTTGTCCACCAGTATGAGAGTTTGAACCTTCCAATAACTTTTAATTTTACAGAATTTATCTAAAATGATGTAATTTTTGATAAATTAACGGATGACTAATATCTTTGATGGTCAATATATATAAACATAATTTTAAAATTTTATGTAGTATTTTTAAATTTTAAATTTCATAATTTTATAATTTATCAAAAATAACGATCATTTGATAAATTAATGGTTTAATAACACATTTGATGCTTAATATATATAAGCACAATTTTGAGAGTTCGTGTAGTATTTTTGGATTTTTGTTTAATTCAGTATGAAATATGCACTAATATAAAGTTCATGAAGGAAATGACACAACACTTGAAGTTCATATAGTATTTTTAAGTTTTCGTGTAGTTCAGTATAGAATACGCACTACTATAAAGTTCGTGAAAGAATAGGCACTACGGGTAAAGTTCATGTTTAAACAGACACTTTTTCCCACTTTATAACACTATCAACGTCAGGAATCAAACGGGTTATGGCTTTTGGATCTAAAGTTACAGTAGTTTTAAGTAACTAACTAGCAAAGTAGAAGGAGCCCAAGAGGCCATAATCAAATTTTATTACCGCGATTTTAGAATTTAAACTTTTAACATGCAAACTTAACTAGAAAAAATGTAATTAACACAAAACCGAATATTCAACAGCTCATCTTAAAAACAGTGACACCGCCGGCTGGGGGCCGCACGACGGGGTTTCAGTGGTAATAGCGGACTTTTAACACATGTTCTATTTTTGGAAGACTTTGGTTCCCTAAGGTACTGAGCAGGGGCGTAGCATCAACTCTTAAAGACTTAATTTTTTTGTTCTTTTTTTATTGTGGTACAATTCTATTTGGAACAGCACATATTGTATACTACCAAAAATTAATTTTTTTTCAACGTGTTCAATGAAAAATTTCAATACAAAACTTTATTGAGAATTACTCTTTATCTCTGACGCTGAATTAACGATTATAAGTGCTTTTCTTGCGTATATAAACCTTGGTCTAATTGCAAAAAAAGTTAACAAAAAGGTTTTATTATTATTTTAGATTTTAATATTTTTACCTATAAATTAATATGAATTTTTATTTAATTAAAAATAAAATTAAGATAAAATAAAAAATATTGTTTAAATTATATTTAAGAATAGATATGTATTTAAAATTATAATCTTAGATTTATATCTATTTATTTTGATAAAATATTAAATCAATTTGTATAATATTAATTAAAATTTTATATAAATTTTGTATAATTAAACAATATTTTAAAAATTTATAGATATATAATAAAAGCTAATAATATTATGATTAAAATTTTATAATGTTTTTAAATTGTAAAAAAAAGTTAAAATCTTTTTGTAATAAATTTTTATAATTAAAAAATAAATAATATTTCGAAAATTTTATAACATTTGTATATTTTTATTTATATTATTTTATTTTCATATTTGAATATATTTATTTTAATGATGATGTTTAATTTACTACTATATTCTAAAAAAATATAAATAACATTGAATGCAATTGTCTATGTCACATTTAGCAATAAACTATGTCATCATTCTAGTATGTCCTGTCACACTAATTTAGTGAAACTCATTGTAAAGATGGCAGCTCACAATCTACACCGGTTCTAAAAAAGTGCCAGCTTAAAATATGGAATGCACAATCGTAAACATCTTCTGATCCAGTATTAATAGCAAACTCGGTCGTTATTCTTTGTGCAGCTTTAATTCGTTTGATGGACTGGATCAGATTTTGGTTATTGAACACTGTGTCTTTATACATCTCAAAGCTGTTCCCTAACAATGCAATTTTGGACAATCGATCCATTCTCCAGTTTGACTCCAGTAGGTTTCCGTACAGATTGGGACGACAGTGTGGCATGAAGAAAAGAGTAGGTTTTAAAGCTTCCCTGCGAGCTTCCTCGTTTACAGACAGAACCGTGCAACCAAAAGATGTTATGACACTAGATTCTGTTGCGGAGAGGACTGGATCAAACACTTCAATGTTGTTATTAACCCAATCAAACTCTCTCTTCATCAAGATTGCAATGCTCAGCTGAAACCTCGAATCTTCATCAGACTCGATGCTTCCCAAACCGTAAATCACCATCTGCAGCTGTGTTTCAGAGCCTAACATGAGGCGAAAGTGGCCTGACACGTCAGGAGACTTGAGCTGTTTTAAGAATGATTTGTAAAACTCTGAGCTCTCGCTTTTCTTCGTACAGATTTCCATTTGTTTCTTCAGTCTATCTTCCCTATGATGATCAATTTTAAAATCATGCCCTTCTTTGTCTTGACCTGTAAGTTTTTGTTTCTTTCTTGCATGTCCTTCTTCTTCTGTCCACTCACCATCACTATGTTTTGATATGTCTTCCTCTACTTGCTTCATCTTTGCTATTTTTTCAGGTTTGCTTTCTTTTGCTGCTTCTTTTTTCATCTCTACCTCCTTGTTCAGTGGTTGTTCTATCTCTAGCCTACGATTTTTAAAAAAAAATCAACACTGGTAAGAAGCATTCATTCATGCAAGTATATATACGCGAAGCATATTTGTTAGGTCTTACTTAAAGCTTTTCTTAGTACTTTAACTTAGGATGAAATCAAATACCAAAACTTGTCTTTGTTCACAAAACCAGAAAAGTGTTTTTCAAGAACAAAAACAGAGATTACAAGCCAATGATTAAAACAAAACCCACACACTCGTATTTGCTTAATCTCTTGTTACCTCTCTCTCTCTCTTCTTGTTCGTTGCTTTCTAGGATGATTATTAGCTTCACCAATGGCCTCCTTTTATAATAGATCACATATTCCTTTTCCTCTATACAATAACGTCATACACTTTCCTAAACTCTATTAAATTAAGCAATATCTTTGACCGACGTTGATCAGAAAAGGAAACTAATGAGTTGTTTCCTTTTTGTTTTGATGGAGTTTTCCTTTTGCGTTGGGAATGTTAGAGTTGGTCTAATAAACCCATGTTTGTGATGTAACTTATGAGTTTGGTCTCTGCTGCAATTGTGTAATCTTTGGATTTGAGTAGTTCAATTATTTTAATTTCTCTTTCTAAAGTAGGACAACGCAAGTTCACTAGAGTTGCCTTAAATGTTACTGAGTCATAACGGTCCTAATGGATAACAAAATGAATCTCTCAGCATATAATTCAAAACTTTTGAAGTCATTAAAACAAACCCATCCTTAAAGAGTTGCATCACCTGCACAAAACACCTGAGAGAGTCAGAGACTTAAAACATATAGAAAACTGATGAAAGAGAGGTCAAAGTGAAACCTTTTCGAGTTTCTGCTGCTTTCCCCACGGCACAATGAGTTGATATAAGCTTCCCTTCAATGAGATACAAAGAAGATATAAAGATACGCAGGAAACACACACAGACTATCTCAAACAGTGAAAAGGAAGACATCATATACCGGCTCATGTTGAAGTCTATTGTAAAGTTCTCACTGGCCATCATTTTGGTAAGGTATCTAGAGTGAGAATCTGATTCAAGTCCATGATATTTGAGTGAAACCCAATTCTAAAAGGAATAAAAGAAAGATGTAAGTATTAAATTTACAAATCCATATATCTAACAACAAATCAATAAACCAAAATAAACCAAATTTGTCTTTACTTCTTCATGTAATAATGGTTTCTGATCCTTAGAAGCTTGTACTACCTTGTTCTGTCATGAATGAAATGAGATGAAAATCATATAAACGGTGGCATAAGTAGCCAAAACTACTCATCAGTCCAATCTTTGACAGAGAGAAAGTAAGAAGGCTAAACTCTAGAGGGACAATGTTAGAGCATGACCCCCTACCTGCTTTTTTGATGTTCTGGCAGATTCTTCAGGAGCTTCTGCTTGTTTTCTTTTTGATGAAAGATACTTCATAGACGGTCGGAGCTGAGGAACAGCATGAACAGGATTCAAGTGTAACTGCAAGACAACAAGTCCAGTCTTATAAGATATCATCCACGCTAGACAGTACAATGTTATTGAAAAGAGGGAAAGACAATCAATACCTTATCACCTGAAAGAACTCCAATAGCATAGTCCAACTTAGGAGGCGGTTTCCATGTTGTTGTCAAGGTCTATACCAAATACAAGAAGAAAGAATGAATGAAAGTTGCTATTGAAAAGGATCAAGATTGGAACTAGAATCTGACCTGCTTAGTTATATGTAATTCACTTGCAGACTTTGAGTCATAGTTAGTGGAGTGAACATCCATAGACAAATCAATTTCCACCTCGGAGGTAGAAGGGTTCACTCTAACCTTAAAAGACACAAATAAACAAATGATAATTAGAACACAAGAAAATGCAAAACAAAAACAGAAGGGAACAACACTCACTTCTTGGCAACGTTCATCCATTTCATATGCACGCCAAGACGGTCTTAGAGGGTATTGTAGAACATAAAGCTGTGACATCATTGAGAAATCAAAACACTTAAAACGATTAGCAAAAATCATAATCTACTATTAATAGGTGAATGTAATAATTATAATAATAATCTCTAGCTAACCTCAGTGTTAGCACCAATAGATGGATTGTAGAACACGTCAATCTCACGAACAACAACGTCTTCTTCTTCTTCTTCCTCCTCCATCAACGTCTTCTTCTTCTTGCTGACAGACTCGGAAGGAGCATCGGTTTGTGAGGGATGCACTGGAGTTGGGTCAGGTTTGGGCTTTCGGGCACGACCAGGTGCAAATCTACGGGTCTTTGAGACATCTTTTTGTTTTTCTTCGTCATCAAAGTCCATCTCTTTCCTTCTTCCTGGCAACAATGCCAAGTCAAGAAACAAGATTTTCACCCAAGCCCTAAAACGTGGATCACAAGAATCTCGTGAGCTCGAGAAAGATTCAAACTTTATCACATCACTAACTAAGAGAAAGCGGATCTGCATGAGAAAGCAAGAGGGATGTTACCGGGGAGCTGTGACGGAAGGTTTGCAGAGAATAGTGCAAAAATTATGCACCGTCTGGAGATTCGAACCAGAGACGAGACAGACAGCGGCAGAAGAATGTATAATAACCAACCGAGCTATTGACTTTATTAGGGTTTCTTTGGAAAATTATATATCTATAGTTATTTTAACAGAATAACATCTATTTTGGCGGCAACCTCACCTATATGAGCCGAATCAAGAGTACAAAGTAGCCCATATCTAAAAGTAATATAATAAGCCCAACAGAAACCACCACATGTAAATTTTAAAATGTTTTATTTTTGATTTTTTTTAAAACAAAATTGATAAGAACCCCAGCAAAAACTACCGATGGAGCTGGCCTAACATAACCGGCGTCATGCAGTAAAAAATAATACTAATATACGTCCTACATATATACGTATACATGTTACACGTACATGCGTGCACCTTTACGTGCGGGATGGTGTGATTAAAGAAACACATTAATTAGTATATTAACTCTCCATAGTATACAAAGCATGCTTTTGTTTTGATACTTAGCTGGTGATGGAGTAGAGTTGTTGAGTAGCCTGTTAGAACTCCTCTTGTTTCTATTTGTTTTAGTGATTAAAAGACAGTCCATTATGGACATTACTAACTCTATGCTTTTTGCATTTACTTTTATATTTAATATCAGCCATACATCACTTGCGTAGCTATCGGCTTCCTGAAAAAGACCTAAGTGCACGCATATATAGCTCCATGTATCAACTTTATGATAGACCGGTGTGTGTGTGCGCTTAGGTTGGTGTTTGCTGATTAATGTCAAAGGCTGACTTACATAAAACGGATATATTAAAATATGACATTACTATAATTCCATACCATAAAAATTCGATTTTTTTCTTATATTGTAATTTGTAAGTAAATATTTATCAAAACTTATGCTATATATAATACAGTTTGCATTTGGTCAGAGAAAGGAGAAATAAATCAATGATGTTGTTTTATGCTAAAATATGGTCCATATCTAAAAATAATGGTGGGTCAAGTACGCATGTCACAAACTGCGTGCTTATTTATTAATCCTAAAAGTCTTTTTGAATATTATATGTGATGATTGACGACTTCCATAAAAGTCGCAGCGAAGAGAACTCTAAAAGAGACTTTGAGTTTAAAGCCAAAAGATGAATTTCATTTATACCAACCTGTGATTGTCTTGTATTAATTATTTAAGCTGTTAATTGTCATTTTGTAATTCTTAGTTTTGAATAAATGATGTGTGTACATTGGTGTGAAAAAAGTATGAACGGATAGTATCGTAGTTATGAAACTTGAAAACTGAACATTCAGTTAAGTATTAGCTTTGTGAATATCTAGCCAATGATAATCTAGTAAAGACACCAGGTCATATAATAACAGTATGTCCACTAATTAATTACTCCCCCGTTTCTAAAAGATGTATTTCATCTGCATCATTTTAAGAGGTTTTTAAAGTTTTTGTACAAAGATTAAAAAAATATTTATTCTGTTTTCGAATAAGTGTGATTTTAGAGTTGTGCACACGGATTAAAAAATCATTAAATTTTACATATTTTTATACAAAAACATTATTACCCTTACATCTCGACCAGTAGAAAAATAAAATGCAGAATAAAGTTAATAAATTTTACATTGAAATGCTAAAACAATACTTATTTTGTAACGAAAAAAAATTTCTACAATCACACTTAATATGAACTGAGGGAGTACAAATTTTGATGCAATTTACTTTGATAATATAAAATACAACTAATTCAACCAATAAAAAAATATGAAATATTTTGTAATTAGTCACAAATTTCAAATAACATTAAATCTTATCACAATTATATCTTTTTGAAACGAAGATTTTTTCCAGAGAGTAGATCTTTTAGAAAAGGAGAGAATATACGTGATAAAATTAAATTGAAGTTAAATATTGAATGAATGTATATATGTTATATATTCATTAATATTTAACTAGAATGCATGATTTATTAATTTTCATCCAAGAATGCACTATGAATGAATTTAGTAAGGTTTGAATAAATTGTAAAATGAGAGCCGGACTATAGTTGATAGCAGGATTGCAAATTAAATTATATGAAAAGTTTACACATAATTTAACAAAACTCCAAATGCATGCATTATGCATACTATCATACTCCCTAGTCCTCGGAGAAAATGAAAACACTCTATTAATACTCAAAGTCTGAAACAAAAAATGAAGTTAATTACATCTTATATCACATATGCTACAAAACTTCTGGTCCTAGTTAGGATTATATATTCGTTTAATCGTTATTCCGGAAAAAAAACGATGCTAAATATTGATGAAAAAACATTAGAAAACCAGCTAGCAATATTGGTTTTAATTATCTAAACTGGCCAAAAACTCTTCATAAACCTATCAACTGGTCCAGGCCAGAAAAAAAGTACCCCGGGAAAAAAGGTTGTCATATCTTATCCTCTTCATTGGTTCGGGTATTAATAGTATCCGATCTGATCTGCGAAGGAAGAATATCTTGAAGTAATCCATGATCCCTAATGGTAGTAGTTGATGTAGAAGCTTGTGACATCTCATAAGCAAAACCATGGAATGATGATGACCCTGGATTTACGAAAGTGCCATCAGAGGAGGAGCTTCTATTGATCATGCTTAGAGAGTTTTTGTTATACATGCTGCTGTAAGGTTGATGATGCTGAGATAGCAAGTAGCGTGGCTGAGGGATAGAGAATGATGATGATGATGACGCAGTGGTTGCACCAAGGTCAAGAATTGGTGACGTAAGCATTCCGATGTGTCCACGTGGCGTCATGGGGAAAGGATGAGTGTGTTGACCTTCGTAAGTTGTCATGACGATGGAAGGATTATCGGAGGATCTCTCCACTCTCTTCTTCACTCCACAACCCACTATGGTGCAACGGTAATAGCTTCTGCACATTAAAATAACATATAAAAACACATTACAAACTAAAAGAAGTTAGTTTCAAAAAAAAAAACTAAAAGTGGTTAGTATTTTCTTATGTACTTTAAATTTTTGGAAGAAAAAATGAATAAGGAAAGATAAGAAGGACGTGTTTGAAAAAAAAATATATGAAGGACAGAAGATCTCGAGATCTGAGATGAAGTTTTGGAACAAGTTGAGATAGAAATCTTCCGACACAAGCAACATAAATCAAGGGAAGAAACAAAACACAGAAACCTCATGGAATGGAACAAAATAAAATATATTCTTGGAAACGAAAATTCAAACATTTTGGACCCTACAAACAGGCGTATTAGGTACATATAGTGTTCTATATATTATATATATCATAGTGAACATGTATATAATACGAGTTAGAGTCATGTGAAATGCATATAGACTCGGCATATACACTGAATATAGGGCTACTCTACACGTACATGCCCAAATACATTACATAAATAGTGTGTTATTTATATGATAGGTTGAATGAACATGTAGTAGGCTCAATGAAGCAGTAAATGTAAAAACAATTTAACATTCTTTCAAAAAAAAAAAGAACATGTATGTAACGCTACATCTCGCATGTAATATGAAACCAAAAAATAACATGTGGATGGTGTAGATGATCCTTATGAATAAGAAAAAGTGGATCTAAGGAAGTACATGGATCTAGCTAGGGCTGTAATATATGTATTCGCTTATATACAGAGTAATAGATTTTACCTGGGATAAGGACTGTTTTTGACAGCTTTCTGGCCGTACTTTCTCCACCTATAACCATCGTCAAGATTATCAATATCACTCTTCGTCAGAAACGCAAACCTAGCCTCTCTTGCCTTCTTCTGTTGCTTCTTCTTTGCCTTCATCCTTCAAAACAACATAGGTCACACAAATATTAATAAAATCCTAACATATATAAATCAATCAGTCAATAAAATGAAAGGTTCATTATTTATTTATTTACTTACTGTGGCTTAGTACCCTTTGGCTCATGTTGATCTCCATCTTCTTGGTCTTTAACAGTAACCTCTTTATTTATATTCTCATTAGCAGCTTCGTTGAATGAAGAGGAGAATGAGGTTGAGTTTGGAGATGTCGGTGTTGTGCTCACAACTTCTGAGGACTCAGCCTTTGTTATAGGTTGAGACGTGGGTAAATCCGTAAAAAAGTGGTTGGTGTTGTTTTGGAGATGAAACGCATCGAATGAAAAAGAAGATGAGTTGGAGGAGGAAGCAAATTGAGGTTGGTCTTGCCGGAGCAAGTAAAGAAAAGAGTTGGGGTTATTAGAGGAGTGGTCTGAGAAATAAGAATAAGGAAAAGGTGAAGATATTGGTGTATCAAAGATGGTTGAGAGATTCATGTTGTTCCCAGCTAGCTCCATCTGATGATGATGATGATCTGATGAGGTAACAAGATTCATCATGTGCGTTGATGTTGTTGTCTCTGTGTTCTTGGTGCTGTTGAGCTCCTCCCTTTGTTGTTCTTGATGATGATCCTCTTTAATCTTCTTCTCCATGTAATAGAAAAGATGGAATATACGAGAGATGTACTTTATAGAAATATCATCACCATTGTCAATCTTCTGAGATTTTATGAAGAAGAGAAAGGTGAACTTTTCTTTAGCTTTTTGGTGATTTGATGAAATATTTTCGTATTTTGTAACAGTTTGTTGTGATTTGAGATGAGAAGAGAAAAGAGAGGTGTGAATATAACTTTTGTGGAGTTTGGGTTCCTCTGGAAAACAGCTTTGATTTAGGAGGTTTCCCATTTATTGTTTTTAATATTATTATTATAAATGTCCTTTTCATCTACGCGGGAAAGAATATTAAATTAAATAAGAAAAGTTTTGATAAAAAGGAGAAAACACTAGTCACCGGTAAACACCGGTCATGGGAGGCTTACGATTGTGAATGTTATCGCCTTATCAGGACGGTCCCCTCCTCTGCTGGGCATTTAATTTTTGTCCCTTCATTCTGTTTTTTAATGCTTTATACTCACGTAAGTTGTATCGTGTCTCCTAACGGCATGGTTACACGATCTGGTCTCTAATTTTAATAACTAGACTTTTCTTGTCCAAACTCTATTCAGATTTTACATTTCATTTTCTTAATTACTGTAAGTTTGAAAAAGTGAGCTCTCTTGCAAATGATTGGTGTGCCATAAGCTGGATGAGCTATGTTTGATTAGTTGTCAAAGATTCCTGACATAATTCTAAAATGCTGTAAAAATTAGATAAACATTACATGAAATTTTTATAGCTCTGAATATATATAATTATATATATAATATATGAATAATATTAATGGAAATCCTTCATATAACTAGATAGCTACTACTCTCTCCGTTTCATATTAAGTGTCGTTTTAGAGAATTTTTTTCGTTGCAAAATAAGTGTCGTTTTAGAGTTTCAATGCAAAATTTATTAACTTTATTCTTCATTCTATTTTTCTATTGGTTGAATTGTATCGGTCTATGATGTTTTTATATTGAAAATATGCAAAATTAAATGATTTCTTAATTCGTGTGCACAAGTCTAAAACGACACTTATAATGAAACAGATGGAGTATGAATTATGAATATTCATTAACAATCTAACTCAGATCAGAGTACTAAGTTACTTTTTCAGATAAATCATACATTTTCTGGATTGTAGAAGCTCTAAAACATAGAGCATAAATTTTTAATTAACTTACAGTCATTTACCAAAAGAAAAAAATTACATAATTTTATGTGAATCCGAGTAGACATCTATTACATTCGTATATGAAAAGACGTATGTCTTGGCTATGCCGGACATGCGTCCTCGCCGGTAAGACTCGTACACTAATGTGTTTTAAAACGCAAGTGGCACTAAAACCGGTTAGAACGGTAGACAAAGAGATACAAGGAGTGGCGCCTGAAATAAAACAGGTAGACGCAGGAAGTGAAAAGATGTGGGTATTTTACCGCATGTGATTATTGTAAGCATTTCACGGCTTTCTTTGAGTTTTAACTTTAAAACGGCAACTGGTCTTTTCCATTATAAATGATTTTTTCACTTGACGGGAAAAGAAAATATGTAATCTTTTAGGAGATAAAATTTTGCCTAATTTTAATTTGACTTGAACGTCTTGTCACCGATTCTTTTCATACGGAGTGCGACGTGTTGCAATAGTTAGTTCTTTTTGTTAATTTTCCGTTAACCAATGTAATACATATTAAAGATTTATTCAAACACTAGCAACGTTTAAAGTATAAGCACCACGTTTATAACTTTTTTTTTACCATAATCAGTGATCTAACTTCAACTGCCTACATTTTTCTATTCAAAATAAATATTCCTATGATAAATAAACTTAAATAAGCTAATGGGAAACGGCAATCACGATACAATGACAATTAGTATAAATTAGGAACATCTCCAATCCCATTTTTTTAAAATAATTTTTAGACTAAATTTTCTTTTATGATACTCTTTTTCACTCTATACTTGATAAAATGGATTTATTTTATAAATGAAATATATTATTTTGTGCATCATTATATTTTTATTGTAAAATAAAATACTATTAAAATATAAAATTAATTCCATTTTAGGGTTGTTTTATTTTACTTTTTTAAAAACATAAAATGATGGTCTAAAGTAAACCAGAAACAATGTGAGAATTGAACTCACACTTTTTTTAAAAAAACAAAATTAATACTATAAACTAATGAATGAATACTTTTTCTCAAATGAATACACATTTAGGAAAAGTAAAATCAGAAAGGTAATTGATTTTTTTTTTAAATATAAAAAATAAGGAGTAAACACGTAAGAAAAAGTCATGGAATAAAATGTAGAATAATCACAGGTCAATTAAAATGTAGAATAATCACAGATCAATTTATATGCAGATTATTCTATACTATTTGCCCATCAATATTAAAATGCAGATCATTTTATATGTAGTCTAGTCTGCATGCAGATTATTATTGTAAATAATTTTTTGATCTGCAAAAACTAAGAAAAAGTGCTAGAATATATGGAGAGAGCCAATGAATGAAATTTAATTATTTTTATTTTTCAATCAGCTATTAATAAAATAAACTGTGGAAGCTCCCTTGGTCCAATGGTTTGACTAAAGGTTCATGTAATGCTTCTACACCCGGAGGTCTGGGATTCAAACTCCAGAAAATACCAAATTATGCAGTTTATGGAGAAACGGATTACAAGAGATCTTCAGCTTGGTGCAGGGCGTACCATCGAACATGAATCTCATAGGACGGTTCGGAGAGGTGCAGTCAGGCGTGTATTCTCACAAGATGGTAGAATTGTCGGCTGTATAATCGTCTTTGTAATATTCTCATCATTGTAATAGCATAATTAATCGATAATAATCGATCCAGACGTTTTTAAAAAAAAAAAACAAAATAAACTCGGTATTTCAATATTTGCGAACCATTTTTATCATTCTGTAGACGCTAAACAAACTCCACACATGCTTCAATAGCAATTAGCAAAGTCGTAATAATTCATTAAAAGGATTCAAATAGTGATAACTGATAGAATAGATGCAGCGAAACAAATTTAATGAAAATGCGTTGTTATTTTCTTACACTATTTTTTATATATTCTAGTTGATCACCTACACTAAATACATAATTTGGCTTTATCCACTAAAACTTTTTTTTTCTGACACCTTTATCCACTAAAACTCAAATCCCAAATCAAGGAAACTTTTGTAGATAGGCAGTTGGTGGAAAGTCGGTTTCAGACTAAAATTAGCACATTATTTTCTGACAATGGCGGTGTGAGTTTATAGCACTGGAAGTTTATCTTCAAAGCCAGGAGATCTCTCATCTTACATCAATCTTCCATCACCTCCCCTGTACAGCATATTCCCCTGCTTGTGAGAGTGACTCAAAGCAGCAACACTGTATAATCGAATATCATACAGATGTTTATATGACGACACATGGTTATCGAATGGCCAAAATAGCAGACAGCAGTAAGAAGAAGGTTGTCATAGGAACGTGTAGTTTTAACGCGGTATTATTAGCTGTTTTATTTTCCTTACCTTCATGTCGGTAGCTTCCATCTTAAGCCACCCCACACAACACTTTATTCGGGAAACACGTTACTTTGTTTTTTTTCAACTTATCATAGGTTAATCATGATCATCCAGACAATCGATATGAATGATTAATAAATTATAGTTGATAACACACGGTGAAAAATAGTGAAGCGCGTGATGGAATCATACTATATACAGATGAATGAACGAAACGAAATCTCATTGATATAAAACTGAGGACTGGGGTTGACGTGGTCCACTCGTCAAAAATCTAGTAGCCGCAAACAAAGGACGTACGTCCACACAGTCCCTTTTCATACGCTTTAAGAAATAAACCCCAAAATCACCAAACTGCGAATACAAATACTTGCTGCCACAATAACCACTCGGTCCTATTTATTAATAGGGAAAATTGTTTTTAGGCCAAAAATATATTTATGTTCAATTTTTTGTACTATTTTTTCCTCAATACCTTTTAGTATTTTCTAAAATAAATTAAATAAATAGTTTTACAAACAAACAAAAAGTTCAAAAATAGTAAATACTGATGAAATACATATATCTATGTATTGATATTTTTTAGTTCTAAAATATTTAAACCATAATTTCATATTTTGTTCTGAAAAGAGTAGAATTAACATTCTACATAGTAAAAAACATAAATTTTTTTCATTGAATCTACTATGTTTAGAATATGTGTTCTACGTAAAAAATAATAATCTAAAAATATTTGGAAAATACATTTTGCACTAAACTTATAGTTCTAAAAGTTATAAAAAATTAAAATCTACACATTAGTATAAATTTAAAACCTGTAGAAATCAAAATCTACACATTACTATAAATCTAAAACTATTAGAAACCGATTTCAAACATGTTTACTCTATTCTACATATAGTAGAATACATATAATGACAGTTCCAAAAATATTGGAAGAGAATATTTAGAAATATTATGTTTGCTTATTTATAATAAAAAATAGATTTAAAAAATAGAAAATCGATTTATGTTTAAAAAATAGAATTTTTTTATATTAAAAAAAAAAATTAAATCGTTTTTTTATAAGTAGAAATCATTTTTAATAGAAATCGATTTATAAAAAAAATCATTTAAAAATAGAAATAAAATTTATAAAAGAAAATTGATTTTTAAAAAAAATTTTTTTTTTAAATATAAAACAGATTTATAAAACAATAGAAAATCGTAATTTATAAAATCAAAATTTAAATTATTAAAATAATAAAAGCCATCTTTTTTCAACAATGTCTTTTGTCATTCGATCCACTAGCGTTCAATTAGATTTTAGAGCAGATTTGATAAATACTGATAAACTATAAATTATAAAATCAAATTTAAATTTAAAGTTTAGTTTTTTGGGATTTTTAATATTTTTAATTACTTTAGTTAAAATATATTTTAATATTTGATAATTTTTAATTGTAATTTTAAAATTTAATTGAAATTAAAGGCAGTTTACCATTTTTTAAAAAAATAGCCCTAATAAAATATAAAGTATATGAGGTTAGCATAATAGGACATAGTTATCATTTTCTTGGTCTAAAAAGCAATTTTCCCTATTTATTATAGTTGTATTTTATATACACATATCAGTATCTTTGCATGCATCTATCTATCTACAAGGAAACTTACTCGCAACAACTCCAATTGGTATAATATTAATAGTTAATACATATACATTATCAATTGAACTATCGGTTATTTTATTCGTAAGGAGGTAGGTATACATTGTGAAGTCTTCTAAGGTGATAGAAGTCAAAAAAAATAGATTTGTGCTCAAATGAGCTCCATAAAATAGAAATCTAAAGATGTAAAAAATAGATAGCTCATGAAGAGCTTTATTGAATGCAAGATGAAAGCTTTAGATTATCTTCAAGAGATTAAAACATAGATTGCTTTATATCAAGATAAGAAGGGGAGAGTTGTTTTGAGACAACTCTCAAAGTTCCATTCTAGTTTTCAGAAGAGCTACACTTATACAAGTCTATTTGATTGGAAACCATAACATTTAGGCTTTCTCTTTACATTTGAAACACTAAGAGCTTCTCCAACATAAGGATGGAAGAAGTATGAGAAGAGTATGCAACCAAACAAAAAAAAATATCAAAAAGTAGGAGAGAGAGATGTAACTATTTTAACTAGTCAATAATTATCTAATTTTTTATAACACGTGTCCTATGTATGGTTGTTGTTGCGTAGATTGGCCTCACAGTGTGGCTTGAAGAGAACATTAGGCTCTCAAGTCTCGTTGCTACCTTGTTATACCTGTATCGAAATAATCAAATCAGATAAGAGTCTAAAGGGATCTGATCAGGATCAGACCATTCTTTGTTTAGTTGAGAAATTCATTAATTAATTTGATTAGTAATTAGTAATTACGACAATATACACATACTTATATATGGTTGTAACAGGAAAACTTGACGTCTGGTCTTGTTACTAGCACCTCCAAGCCTAAATCATCATCAAGGTGTCTATATGTTTTGATTATTCTCTCTTTAATGTGTATGCATGGGTGGTTGTTCACATTATGTTGTCTACATGACTTAGACTCAGCATAGCTAAGTAGCTCTGATCAAGTTCAAAGATGCGATTACTCCATAAGCCCCCAAAGCTTTTCAAACAAGAAGAAGAAAAGCTCGTGATGATCAAGGGCAAAGCCGTATCCACCACCTAACTATGGCTTGGACAGCTGTTTGATGATAGTGCAAGACAATCAGGTTGTGTGTTCCCCAATAGGATACACCTTGCCGTCGTCCTTCATTCAAAGAACGTCGCTTTCGACGACTAATGAGGTGTCCGTTAATTTTTTTGATACTTATTAATTAATGAATTAAGCAGTATATATATATATATATATATATATATATATATATATATATATATATATATATTAATATATATATGAATGGTGATAGTTCTTGTTGCCGCCAGATTGGACGCACTACTTAAAGAAGCCTCGTTGCGGATCCAATCAGATAAGAGTCTGAAGGGAACTGATCAGGATCAGACCACTCCTGTCTTCGGAATTGATATTCAGGTTATATTATCTACTCTTCTCTTTTTTTTTTTGTTTGGTCGAGAAATACATTAGTTTGATTATAATCACAACAACTTATATGATATATATAACAGGGAAAGTTGTCGTCTGATGTTGTTACTAGCACCTCCAAGACTCAAACGCCATCATCAAGGTTGTCTTGTTTTGTAATTTTGATTATTATCTCTATAATTATTAAGCCAGTAGCTAGGTAGTATTTGTTGTTCACATTATGTATGGTTGATGTTGCCAACCTATACAGTTTGGACGGGATGAAGAACACTAGGTTATCAAGTTCCGTTGCTACGTTGTTCTGCCTGTATGCAAAAATCCAGTCTGATAAGAGTCTGAAGGGATCTTGACCACTCTTGTCTCCCAAATTGATATTCAGGTTATATAATCTACATCTTCTTTTTATTTTGGTTGAGAAGTATTCATTAATTAATTTGATTATTAATCACAGCACCATTTATATATAACAGGACATGTAACATGTTGTCGTCTGATATCGTTAGTAGCACCTCCAAGACTCATCAAGGTATCTATTTGTTTTGATTATCAATAACGTGTGTGTACATGTGGTTGTTATCGCTCACATTCTGTTTTTTTTTCTTGCACTACTACGCATAGGTAAGCATCTCCGATCAAGTTCAAAGATGCGCAAAGCTTTTCTAAAGACGAAGAAGAACAAGAAGATGAAGAAGAGCTCACGCAAAGCTGTATCCACCACCTAAGTTACCACCACTATCTATTTCCTCTAGGGATGTCAATTGGGCATGTCTAGATGGGCTTTTTTTTTTGGGTGTTTTTGGTCTTGATGTCCAAATAGGTCCATGTCCAAATAGTTCATGTCCAAATAGAACCATGTCCAAATAGTCCATGTCCAAATAGGACCATGCCCAGTTGGACTGTCCATGGAGTCCAGTTCGCCCACTTGATGTAAAAAAATATACAGATTCTAAATTTTATATATAACAAAAGATATTTAGATTAAAACTACATGTTTGAGCTCGAGATCGAGAGAGATTGAGTCATGGAGAGCTTGAGATCGAGAGATATGAGATCGAGAGATAAGAGTGACGGCCAAATGAAAAAAATAATTTTTCCCCAATTAAAAATCCTAGACATTTTAATAATTTAGACGGCCCATGTCCATCTGGTCTTGTCCATTGGTCTTTGGGCGTATTTGGGCGTTGTCCAGTTGGACAACAAATATTTTGGACGGATTTGGGCATGTCCATATTAGTCCATATTAATTTGGACATGGACGTCCATGGACAGAGTGTCCAATTGACATCCCTAATTTCCTCTCTTTTTTTTTGTGTACCTTCTTTTGCTTAATCACGACTGTTTTTTAAAAGGAACCTTTTATTTTAGTTATATATATGTATGATGTTGTGAATTCCTAGTCATGATAATGTGCCCGTTGTCTTTTATCCTTGCAAAAATAATTGCTAGTCATTAATTTGGTCATCAATGGTTTGGGACACTCTTAGTGAGATGAGAGTCTTAAGGATTGTCTTTATCTAAATAATTAACACAGTGGTATGCGCAACAAGCGGTTTCATCGACTGTATGATCTGTACACCTCCTGATAATGTTTGTAACTCTGGATTTTGGTCTCGCTGTAAGCTACTTTGGAAGTACTAACATAAGATTTGTTATACAACCACAGAGAAAAGATGAAGAATCCAAGACACGCTTTTAACATTTGTGACATGTTCAATGATTTAATAGTTACAAAACAATATATTCGAAAAGTGGTTATAAGCTGGCTGAAGTGCTGCAATTACAGCAATCTCCTCCGGAACCAAGCCTTCCTCCAATGGAAAGATCTCTGGAAAACTAAAACATCTCTCAAGGCATTTCATGTGGAGGGATCTGTCTGGAGCTTTGGCAGTCAAAAATGGTCTAAGATCTCGGGGTATTATGTTGGATACGACCTTATTAGTTGTGGGCTACACACTGAAACTATCTGTCATGTCTTCTTCCTTTTGTTTGTGTAACAAACATTTTGAATTTGGTATTGGAACGAATAAAAATAGTTGTAATGAAGCAAGCTCGGACATTAAACAAATTATAGGCCCAAATTCTTGTGTATATATACAAGAATTGATCTAGGGTTTCCAACTTCCTCAGTTTGTTTAGGAGGAGGCAGAGTTAGTCATGGGAAAGTCTCGCGCGAACAACCGAACAGGTTGGCGATTTAGACGTCGCCCACGACGACATCCCAGATTGGACGTAGTACGTAAAGAAGCCTCGTTGCCGATCCAATCAGATAAGAGTCTGAAGGGAACTGATCAGCATCAGACAACTCTTGTCTCCGTAATTGACATTCAGGTTATATAATCTACTCTCTCTTTTTTTGTTTGGTATCAGAGTCTAAAGGGATCTGATCAGGATCAGAACTCTTGTCTCCGAAATTAATATTGATCAGGTTATATAATATAGGTTGCACGGGTTTTGATTGATATTTCAATTTCAAGATACACATAAAACTTAGAAAACTTTCTATTGTAAATAGAGCATTTTTAGATATATTGTGTAAATTTTATTTAAAGAATAAAAATTCGTTTCCATGTAAATTTTGGTTGGTATATAAGTTCTGAAACTATAGTGCATAAGCAATTATTAGAAATTTTGTATTTAAGGCTAGATAAAAAAATAAGAATCGAAAATTTAAATCGAACTCAACTTCGATAATATAAATTAGAGTTAAATACAGTGAATTAGAGAAAATTGAATCGAGTCAATCGAGTCGAAGAGAACGTCATACACAGTCTTATACTTTTAATTTAATATTTTTATTAACTTGTTTTTTTTTTCAAATTTGCTTTTCACTTTATAATAACAATAAAGATTTTTTATTAAACTAATTCAGTTTAGTTAAACTTTCGTGTTTATTGTGTCTTGATGCTACATTCCACTATAACACCTTAACTAAAATGAATTATAAGAAAAGTACAACATAGCAAAGCAGAAAATGTGATAAAATAATGCATAAAATTTGATTTTTTTACCGAACACATATAAA
>NW_026616172.1:0-29087 GCF_000801105.2 Raphanus sativus
AAACCACTAATCAGTGGAGAATAACCAGGAAGTTAAATAATCTCATAGGATTGTGAGCAAGAAGATATCCCACTTTCTATCCAGATGATTCCAGATTAGCCTGTTCGGACATATGCCATTATCTTCATGATTCTTATCAAACCAGGATGAACCACGATCTAAGAAGCTTTATTTGGAACCACTAATCAGTGGAGAATAACCAGGAAGTTGAATAAATCTCATAGGAGTTGTGATAAGAAGATATCCCACTTTCTATCCAGATGATTCCAGATTAGCCTGTTCGGACATATGGCAATATCTTCATGATTCTTATCAAACCAGGATGAACCACGATCTAAGAAGCTTTATTTGGAACCACTAATCAGTGGAGAATAACCAGGAAGTTGAATAAATCTCATAGGAGTTGTGAGTAAGAAGATATCCCACTTTCTATCCAGATGATTCCAGATTAGCCTGTTCGGACATATGCAATATCTTCATGATTCTTATCAAACCAGGATGAACCACGATCTAAGAAGCTTTTTTGGAACCACTAATCAGTGGAGAATAACCAGGAAGTTAATAAATCTCATAGGAGTTTGTGAGTAAGAAGATATCCCACTTTCTATCCAGATGATTCCAGATTAGCCTGTTCGGACATTATGGCAATATCTTCATGATTCTTATCAAACCAGGATGAACCACGATCTAAGAAGCTTTATTTGGAACCACTAATCAGTGGAGAATAACCAGGAAGTTGAATAAATCTCATAAGAGTTGTGAGCAAGAAGATATCCCACCTTCTATCCAGATGATTCCAGATTAGCCTGTTCGGACATATGCAATATATCTTCATGATTCTTATCAAACCAGGATGAACCACGATCTAAGAAGCTTTATTTGGAACCACTAATCAGTGGAGAATAACCAGGAAGTTGAATAAATCTCATAGGAGTTGTGAGTAAGAAGATATCCCACTTTCTATCCAGATGATTCCAGATTAGCCTGTTCGGACATATGCAATATCTTCATGATTCTTATCAAACCAGGATGAACCACGATCTAAGAAGCTTTATTTGGAACCACTAATCAGTGGAGAATAACCAGGAAGTTGAATAAATCTCATAAGTGTTGTGAGCAAGAAGATATCCCACCTTCTATCCAGATGATTCCAGATTAGCCTGTTCGGACATATGCCATTATCTTCATGATTCTTATCAAACCAGGATGAACCACGATCTAAGAAGCTTTATTTGGAACCACTAATCAGTGGAGAATAACCAGGAAGTTGAATAAATCTCATAGGAGTTGTGAGTAAGAGATATCCCACTTTCTATCCAGATGATTCCAGATTAGCCTGTTCGGACATATGGCAATATCTTCATGATTCTTATCAAACCAGGATGAACCACGATCTAAGAAGCTTTATTTGAACCACTAATCAGTGGAGAATAACCAGGAAGTTGAATAAATCTCATAAGTGTTGTGAGTAAGAAGATATCCCACTTTCTATCCAGATGATTCCAGATTAGCCTGTTCGGACATATGCAATATCTTCATGATTCTTATCAAACCAGGATGAACCACGATCTAAGAAGCTTTATTTGGAACCACTAATCAGTGGAGAATAACCAGGAAGTTGAATAAATCTCATAGGAGTTGTGAGTAAGAAGATATCCCACTTTCTATCCAGATGATTCCAGATTAGCCTGTTCGGACATATGGCAATATCTTCATGATTCTTATCAAACCAGGATGAACCATATATAAGAAGCTTTATTGGAACCACTAATCAGTGGGAATAACCAGGAAGTTGAATAAATCTCATAGGAGTTGTGAGTAAGAAGATATCCCACTTTCTATCCAGATGATTCCAGATTAGCCTGTTCGGACATATGCCATTATCTTCATGATTCTTATCAAACCAGGATGAAACGATCTAAGAAGCTTTATTTGGAACCACTAATCAGTGGAGAATAACCAGGAAGTTGAATAAATCTCATAGGAGTTGTGAGTAAGAAGATATCCCACTTTCTATCCAGATGATTCCAGATTAGCCTGTTCGGACATATGGCAATATCTTCATGATTCTTATCAAACCAGGATGAACCACGATCTAAGAAGCTTTATTTGGAACCACTAATCAGTGGAGAATAACCAGGAAGTTGAATAAATCTCATAGTGTTGTGAGCAAGAAGATATCCCACTTTCTATCCAGATGATTCCAGATTAGCCTGTTCGGACATATGCCATTATCTTCATGATTCTTATCAAACCAGGATGAACCACGATCTAAGAAGCTTTATTTGGAACCACTAATCAGTGGAGAATAACCAGGAAGTTGAATAAATCTCATAGGAGTTGTGAGTAAGAAGATATCCCACTTCTATCCAGATGATTCCAGATTAGCCTGTTCGGACATATGGCAATATCTTCATGATTCTTATCAAACCAGGATGAACCAATATCTAAGAAGCTTGATTTGGAACCACTAATCAGTGGAGAATAACCAGGAAGTTGAATAAATCTCATAGGAGTTGTGAGTAAGAAGATATCCCACTTTCTATCCAGATGATTCCAGATTAGCCTGTTCGGACATATGCCATTATCTTCATGATTCTTATCAAACCAGGATGAACCACGATCTAAGAAGCTTTATTTGGAACCACTAATCAGTGGAGAATAACCAGGAAGTTGAATAAATCTCATAGGAGTTGTGAGTAAGAAGATATCCCACTTTCTATCCAGATGATTCCAGATTAGCCTGTTCGGACATATGGCAATATCTTCATGATTCTTATCAAACCAGGATGAACCACGATCTAAGAAGCTTTATTTGGAACCACTAATCAGTGGAGAATAACCAGGAAGTTGAATAAATCTCATAAGTGTTGTGAGCAAGAAGATATCCCACCTTTCTATCCAGATGATTCCAGATTAGCCTGTTCGGACATATGCCATATCTTCATGATTCTTATCAAACCAGGATGAACCACGATCTAAGAAGCTTTATTTGGAACCACTAATCAGTGGAGAATAACCAGGAAGTTGAATAAATCTCATAGGAGTTGTGAGTAAGAAGATATCCCACTTTCTATCCAGATGATTCCAGATTAGCCTGTTGGGCAATATATTCATGATTCTTATCAAACCAGGATGAACCACGATCTAAGAAGCTTTATTTGGAACCACTAATCAGTGGAGAATAACCAGGAAGTTGAATAAATCTCATAAGTGTGTGAGCAAGAAGATATCCCACCTTCTATCCAGATGATTCCAGATTAGCCTGTTCGGACATATGCCATTATCTTCATGATTCTTATCAAACCAGGATGAACCACGATCTAAGAAGCTTTATTTGGAACCACTAATCAGTGGAGAATAACCAGGAAGTTGAATAAATCTCATAGGAGTTGTGAGTAAGAAGATATCCCACTTTCTATCCAGATGATTCCAGATTAGCCTGTTCGGACATATGGCATATCTTCATGATTCTTATCAAACCAGGATGAACCACGATCTAAGAAGCTTTATTTGGAACCACTAATCAGTGGAGAATAACCAGGAAGTTGAATAAATCTCATAAGTGTTGTGAGCAAGAAGATATCCCACCTTCTATCCAGATGATTCCAGATTAGCCTGTTCGGACATATGGCAATTATCTTCATGATTCTTATCAAACCAGGATGAACCATGATCTAAGAAGCTTTATTTGGAACCACTAATCAGTGGAGAATAACCAGGAAGTTGAATAAATCTCATAGGAGTTGTGAGTAAGAAGATATCCCACTTTCTATCTAGATTTGTAGAGAAAATCTGAGTGTTTAAGTAAGATAAGAGACTAAGAAGAGATTATAAGACTAGAAATGATGACCGGAAAGCTAGAGAGAATAAGAGACAATGTCTAGAGAGACTAATTTTTGATTTTCTCGCAATGAGAGAGATTACAAGGTATATAAAGGCAAAGCAACATCAGGGGTTTAGCCATTCAAATACACTATTTAGGATCATGTGAAGTCAAGGGAAGAGTGGCGCCTTCTTTGAACATTATGGTCAGGAAGGCTTCACACGCTTGATGCCAAGAGCATCTTAGACCAGATGCTCTTGTCTTTACAGCCTGTCAACCAGCTAGTGTAGCGCGCCTCTCTTCCTCTCTTTTAGTCTCAACGGTCTGATCACTGTGCACACCTTCCCTTTCACTCCAAGTCTTCCATTCTTCCTTTTACCTCTCACAAGCTTCCTTTTTACCTTGTTACTGTGGTAACTATATTTTACCACAGTAACTTATATTTACTGATCGTATAATCCGGATTGCTCTCCATAAGCTCTTCTTATCCTGTAACTCTTCTCTTATAAATAAACCCTCTCATCTCAACACTCCCCCCTCAAGCTTGACATATGAAACCAAGTCAAGCTTGGACAAAACTCTAATGAGGGAAAAAAGAGTGAAGACCTCACAGCAAGGGGATCAGCTCCTTCTGCTCAAATCAATGAGTCCCAACCTGATATGATGGACTCCATTGTCTTCTGCCTCGCAGCCTTGTGAACACATCAAGCCAACTGATCTTCACTTCTTGTGTAACATGGTAAGATTACTCCAAGTACAATCATCTGCCTGACCTTGTGACAATCAACCTCTATATGCTTGGTCCTCTCATGGAACACTGAGTTGGATGCAATGTGGATAGCTGCTTGGTTATCACAGTGCATAGTCATTGGTGTAGCTTGATCAATCTCTAAGTGCTTCAGAATCCCCTTGATCCATACAAGCTCATTGGTTAGCTTCAGCATGGCTCTGTACTCGGCTTCAGCACTAGAACATGAGACCACCTTCTGCTTCTTACTCTTCCAAGTAACCAAGTTCCCACCAATAAAAGTGCAGTAGCCAGTGGTTGATCTTCTATCAGCTCTATCTCCTGCCCAATCAGCATCACAATAGCCCACCACTTATGTACTCTTGTTGCAACCCATCCAAACTCCAAGACCTTGTGTACCATTCAGATACATCAATAGCCTTTCAACCATACGCCAGTGATGCTCCTTTGGAGCTTGCATATGCTGGCTTACCTGATTCACAGAAAAACATATATCAGGCCGAGTGATTGTCAAATAGATTAACTTACCAACAAGCTTTCTATAAAGCTTTGGATCATGGAAGAGCTTGCTATCTTCAATCTCCCCCTCACGTGGGACCTTGTACCCATCCTCCATGAGCATCTTAGCCACCTTGCCTCCATATGCACCTGCATCTTTCAAAGATCAAGTGTATATTTCCTTTGAGAGATAAACAATCCTTCCTTGGCTCTACACAACTCAATACCAAGGAAGTACTTCATCTCTCCTAAGTCTTTAATGTCAAAAACAGATTTGAGAAACTCCTTAGTTGCCTTGATACCTGTTTTATCAGAACTAGTAATGATAATATCATCTACATACACAAGGATTACAATGATACCTGAGGGTGTATCCAATGTGAAGAGAGTATGATCAAGTTCTGACTTTCTGAAACCTCTACCATTCAAGGTTGTGCTCAGTTTGTGGTACCAAGCTCTAGGAGATTGCTTAAGACCATAGATTGCTTTCTTTAATCTGAAGACATTTCCCTTCTTCACTAGGTGCTCAAGACCAGGATGTGGCAACATATACACTTCATCTTCTAGTTCTCCTTGTAGAAAAGCATTCTTGACATCCATTTGCCAAAGATCCCACTCAAGGTTCACTGCCAATGATAAGACTACTCGGATAGTGTGGAGTTTGGCCACTGGTGCAAATGTATCAATGTAGTCTTCTCCATATGTTTGAGTGAACCCTCTTGCCTCCAGTCTTGTCTTGCGCCTATCTATCTTCCCATTTGGAAGATACTTGATAGTGAAGATCCATCTACTAGACACAGCCCTCTTCCCCTTTGGTAGAGCACTCTCATACCATGTATCATTCTTGATCATGGCATCTGCTTCAGCATTGACTGAGTCTCTCCATTCTTGTATAAGCATTGCTTCTTCATAGCTTCTTGGAACATAACTCTCATCCAAGCTTACTTGAAAGGCACAATGCTCTTCTGGATATTGAGCAAAGGAGCACACAGCCTGAGAAGGATGCTCCACAGCCTGGGCATTGTAGTACACTCTCGTGTTTACCCAGTTGGAAGCATCCCTCTTGACCCTTGTACTCCTTCTCAAGGCTTGTGGTGAGACATCTTGTGATACTGGCTCGGCTTCTTGTTCTTGTACACTGTCTTTTACACTCTCACCAGATGCTTCACCACTCTCTTCACTAGTTACTGGCTGACTCTGTTCAGTTCCATTACTAGCTTCCACACCTTGGTCATGAGAACCACTCGAGCTCTCATCTTCACTTGAACTCTTTCTCGAGCTCTCATCTCCACTTGAACCACTTGAACTTTCTCCCCCCACATGATCAAGGTTGGAAGTTGTTTGACCCACTGCTTGATCTCTTGGTGGTGTTCTTGTTGTTGATTCCCGAGGCTGATCTTGGGACATGTTGATTCCAAGACCCTCTAAGATGGTTCTCAATGTAGAAGCTCTATCTGAGGTAAGATCCTTCAGATCTTCCTGATTCTGCTCCCAATAGTAACCCCTTTCTTCTATAAACTTCACTTCTCTTGATACTAACACTCTTCTTGTGTCAGGATCATAGCACTTGTAACCCTTTTGTGAGGATGAATATCCCACAAACATTGCCTTCATACTTCTAGCTTCCAGCTTGTTTCTCATTTCACTAGGCACCATCACATAGCACAAACATCCAAACACTCTCATATGCTCCAAGGTAGGTTTGTATTGGTTTAATACCTCAAATGGAGCCTGCCCTTTCAAGACTAGTGTAGGAGTTCGGTTGATCAGATAGCATGCTGTAGTCACAGCATCACTCCAAAACCTCTTAGGCACTTTAGACTGAAGCATCAACGTCCTTGCCACCTCCATGAGGTGTCTATTCTTCCTTTCAGCTACACCATTCTGTTGTGGTGTATAGAGACAACTCGTTTGATGCAAGATTCCATGAGAAGATATGTGTTGCTTGAAAGCATTGCCAGTGTACTCTCCACCATTATCAGACCTGAAAATTTTAATCTTGGCATGATATTGGTTAGTCACATAAGCTTGAAAATTTTTAAATGCATCAAGAACCCTATCTTTGGTTGGAATAAGTGTTAGCCAGGTGTATTTGGATTTTTCATCAATGAAAGAGACATAATATTTATGAGAATCTCTAGACAAGCAAGGAGCAGTCCAAACATCAGAATGAATAAGATCAAAACATTTCTCATAAACAGTAGAAGAGTTTGGAAAGACAGTTTTACAATGCTTGTCTAAAATACAAGCTTCACAATCATTATTCTCAAAAGAAACACCTGGCAACATCAGTTTAAAAGCCTTATTATGAGGGTGTCCTAGTCTAGCATGCCACAATGCATTTTTACTCAAACCAGAAGCAGAAACAGTAGTAAACGAGCAGCTATATTTTAAAATAGGAGCAAGATCTTCAAGCAAATACAAGTCACCCTTGGTCACTCATTTTCCAATCATCTTGCTGCTTTTAATATCCTGAAACTTCACATCATCAGGGCTAAAGATAACATTACATTGCAAATCAGTAGCACATCTCTTAACAGATAAAAGATTTGAAGCAAAATCAGGCATATAAAGAGCTTGAGACTCCTTATCAAACAGCTTGAGACTTCCTATTCCTTTAATAGGAATCCTATCACCATTAGCAATCATCACATGACCAGAATGAAGGAGAATGTTCTTAATCATCCTAGTATCACTTATCATGTGATGAGATGCACCAGAATCAACTATCAATGGCTTTGATGCACAAGACTTAGCAATGAGAGCAAGGATACTAGATGGCTTGAAAGAATGAATATGATCAGTCCTAGCAAGACTAGCAATACTAGAAACATTATGCATATCTCTTATTCTATCAACCATGCTATCGATGCTACTCATTTCCACATGATTATCTACCATCCTAGCACCAAAAGAATACCCAAAGTCATTACCAAATTTACCATGATCCTTGAAGTGTTTTATGATTGCATCAAGGTCAGATTTCTTGATGTAATCATCACAAGGGTTGCTGTGGATGGTAGGAGCACCAGAATAGGCCACCAGGGACTTGCCATCACCACCAGCATCCTGCATAGCCACTTCCTGACTCTTGCTAGTACCAGCTCCACTCGATCCTCCACTTGAATTATCAGACATGTGAGCCCTTGCTTCTCTGTCCTTCATGAACTTAGCTGGCTTCAAGTGTGGATGAAGTATCCAGCAGCTGCTCTTCTTATGCCCATGCTTATTGCAGTGATCACAATTGCCATTGAACTTCTCATACTTCCCTTGCACTGCCTTGTTAGCTTGGTGACCATCTCCTGATTCAGCTTGAACCGCTTGATTAGCTAGTGACATCTCTCCCTTCTTCCCAAATAGGCCAATAGAACCTTGTTCTTTTTGAATCCGGGAACACACCTCCTCAAGGTCTGGCAGATCATCCTCTCTTAGTAGCTTCAGTATCAATCCATTGTAGGCCGGGTTCAGAGTAAGAAGCAAGCCAAAGACCTTGTCTTGCTCTCTTCTCTTGTTAAGCTCATCAGCATCTAGAGTACTCGGCCTCAACATTTCCAACTCAGACCAGAGTGATCTGAACCTCCCCAAGTGTTTAGTGAACTCCATATCCTCTTGTACAAGCAGATTGATAGCTTGCTTGATCTCAAACACTCGGCTCAGGTTTGATGTGTTGCCATACACCTTCTTCAGGGTATCCCACAGCTCCTTGGCTGTTTCACAGTAGCTATATGCTTCTAGTATAGCAGGCTCAAGAGATGAATGGAGAACAGACATCACCAACATGTCTTCTTGTTCCCACTTCTCAAGCGCATCACTTGAGGTTTCTTCTCTGATGTGATCATGGAAAGCACTGAGGAATGGAATCATGAACCTGATCATGGAGAGCTTGTAGCTGTTGAAGAATATACAACTGAAGAGTGTTTGAGTCAAATAAAGCTGCTATCATCAGAGACACTTTCATCTATAATTCAAGCTACTCCACCTTCAAGCTGATCATCATCTAGGCAAGTAGCTTGTGTGTGCTCTTTTCCTAACCTTTGGTTTTGTCCCACTGGGTTTTCCAAAGGAAGGTTTTTAACGAGGCCACAAGTCTACTTCTCCTATCACCTAGATGATTGATCTTGGAAGCCTTTCCAGAATAAGAAGAAGTCCTTCCTAAACGGGAAGCCTTTCCAGAATAAAGAGAAGTCCTTCCAAAAACGGAAAGCCTTTCCAGAATAAGAAGAAGTATCCTTATTTTATCTTATGTTTTTATTTTAGACTATGGTTTATTATGTAACACATTAAGAGAACAAGGAGCCTGTTCCTTGCCTTCTCTCTATATATATGTACTCGGATGCCCTAGTTTCTTTTATGCAATCTTTTATCAAAACCTTTTGGTTCTTTTCTCCCTTGTCGTGAGTGAGTGGCTGGTGAGTAGTATCCAGTCTGTTGGTGTGTAATATCCAACGCCCTAGGTGTCTAAGGAGGTGTGACATATCCGATCTAGCCATCTAAAAGTGTCAAGGAGTCTCTTCCGCAAGTCTTTGAATCATCCATCATCCCACAAGCCTTGGAGCAGATCGAGCCTTGTCTCTTTGTTTGCGAGGATTATCCCTTGTTCTCTCTTCCCAGTTCCAGAGCATCATCCTAGGATCTTATCAAGTGGTATCAGAGCATCTCTGGAAGGAAAGTGTTCATTTTTCTCTCTGATTTTCGTTTGGGCTTTTCAGATTCTGTTGAGAGTTGATAGATCTGTGTTTCTGTTGTTGAAATCTGATAAATCTGAGAACTTTGATCATAGATCTGTTGTAGTCTCTTCATAATCACTTGATTTCGTGTTGATCTGTTTAAATCTGTTTCATATTGCTCAAGTGTGTTCTCTACTTGTGTTTGGTTGAGTTTTAAATTGACCAGAGTTGTTAAGATCTTTAAATTTCGATTTGAATCTGATCTGATAAGTTTAATTTCGTTTTTGTTTTGATCTGTTCTTATTGCTTTGAACATAATCTATCTTATTTGATTTGCTGTGAACTACTTACTGGCTGTGTTCTTTCTTGTGTTTCCGGTACAATGGGAAGAGATCATGAAGGAAGAATCAACACTGCCAAGACTGCTACTTTGCAGAAAATTATGAAATTCAGAATGGAACAGCAGCAGATACATGAGGAGCATATGCAGCAAAGGAGAAGCAGATTATCCAGAGATGAGTACAAGCCAAGAGGGTATGATCAGTTGGAAAGAAACCAGAAGCATGCTGTTGTTATCAAAGACACTCCACAACAAAGAAGTTTTGAAAGAGACAAGTGGAGCAGAGATTGCAGCCAACCATCTGAGACAAAGCTCTATCCTTCCATCTCAAGTCAGAAACTAGAAGACAGTAGGAGATCTCGTCCATCCACTGGAATTGTTTCAACCAAGAAGAAACCAATCTGTGCCAGCAAGGAGAAGACAGTCTCTAAACCATTTAGAGGAGATAAACAATATTGTTTATTCAGTGAAAAGGATAAGGAGGCTTTGTTACAAGTAATGATGGATGTGGAGAGGCTATTCAAAAGGAGCAACACAACACGTGCAGCCATTGAAATACGGCATCAGGAACCAGCTACTACTGTCTCAGATCTCAAAGATACAGAACCAGAATCAGCTGCACCTATTCAAGAAGATCAAGCCAAAGTATCATCTCCTATCAATCAGAAAGATGAGCAACCAGTTCAGGACATCATGTTTCCTTTCATACAGACTGTAGTAGAAGAGGAGGCACACAAGGAACCACAAGCAGACCATGGAATGATGCAACTGATTGTCTTTGATCCATCTGATTTCCAAAGGACATTCTTGGGTACTTTTCTCATCAATCCTTTTATCTGGAGCAAGACTAGAGAAGTGGAGCTTTCTAGACACGAATTGGGCTTGCATCATGTTGTATTTGAGCCTGGAGGAGAGTTGTGGAATCACATGAACAAGATCATATTGTTTGAGAAGAAACCTGCAGCAACAACAATTGATGTTGGTCATCTTTTACTTTCTGGAGATAAGGTGTTGCACGTCTCAGCTCAGCATGAGTTTCACTATGAAACCAACTGGAGAATTTCACCAACTCTGTCGTGGATCCAACCAACCAGACAACACAGCAAATGACCTCGTGATCATCAAGATATTAGCAATTTCGCAAAACATGTCGGTTTGGATCAGTTCCAAGAGATGTTTACATGTGATTGGTTTGGAAAGAAACAGACCTACTTGTGGAGACCTGGAGCATATGACAGCATATTTATCTTCCTTGAGGAATGCTCTGCTCGTTCTAGGATTACCTGGGGTCATAAGGAGTTGCAAGTTGATCATAATGCCTTGCTTCTCAACCATGTCAAGATATGGAAACCACCAGATATTCATCAACTTCAGCACCATTACAAAGACTATCAAACCATGATTGGAGATGAAATAGTCACTGGAGATATTGGTGAAGTGATCACTGGATCAGGAGAAGAACTCATGTTGTCTTCTCAAATCAAGGAGAAACCACAAGATCAACTTAGCTCACAACAAACTCTAAAGCAACCAACCCGAGGTATCTATCTAAACTCAAAGAAAAATATGAAACCTGATTTGCTTGATGTTGGTACAGGTCAAACTGTGTTAGGATCTACACTTTTCGAAAAGAGGGTCTATAATTATCAGAGTATCACTCATGAGTCCTTGGCTAAGTTGGAGACACAACAAGAAAACTTTGAAAGCTGTCTAGCCGCCAGATTTGACATAGGAGCAGTCCGAGGATCATATCTCAACAACCAGAAGGAATTAATCAGCAAGCTCGACTTCCATGGAAACTTAACTCATCAGGGTCTCACGTCAAATTGGAATCATGTCCAAAGCTTCTCATATGAAAGAGTTATGAGTTCTACAAGTCGGCTGATCCTCTGTGTGCTTTGTTTGAATATTTCTGAATTCAAAACATCTCAATCCTATCTATGGCGACCAGGTGAGCATCCTAAGGTAATTGATCATGTTTTCAAGAATTCTTATATTGATTACACAGATATGATGCACTTGTTTTTGTCAAAAGAGCCATGTGCAGATTATAAGGAAGCTTGGAAGCAATCAAGGAAAAAGAACAAGCATGAGGAAGACAATCGGTTCAAGCCACCTGATCTGAACAAGAACCAACATGTCCCTGGCTTTATCCTCATCAAAGAAGCACCACCAGATGAATCATACAAGCCAAAACCGAGCAGAGACAACTATGGAATAAGACTCTTACTTTTTGATAAATTTTTATGTGCTAACTTGCTTTGTCTCAATGTATCAGGTTTGAGTAATGTATCAGGAACTAGGTGGATCAATGCTCTCTACATATCCGAACCAGTCAGAAACAATGCCTATCATAGAGGCTTACAAGGTAAGTGTAAATTGTTTTTAAACTTTAATGTTACTGACTTGGTCCTCTCTATTGTAGGTAAAGCAGATTTGAGGACAAATCTTTTTGAAGAGGGAGGGGATGATGTGATCATGGAAAGCACTGAGGAATGGAATCATGAACCTGATCATGGAGAGCTTGTAGCTGTTGAAGAATATACAACAGAAGAGTGTTTGAGTCAAATAAAGCTGCTATCATCAGAGACACTTTCATCCATAATTCAAGCTACTCCACCTTCAAGCTGATCATCATCTAGGCAAGTAGCTTGTGTGTGCTCTTTTCCTAACCTTTGGTTTTGTCCCACTGGGTTTTCCAAAGGAAGGTTTATAACGAGGCCACAAGTCTACTTCTCCTATCACCTAGATGATTGATCTTGGAAGCCTTTCCAGAATAAGAAGAAGTCCTTCCTAAACGGGAAGCCTTTCCAGAATAAAGAGAAGTCCTTCCAAAAACGGAAAGCCTTTCCAGAATAAGAAGAAGTCTCCTTATTTTTATCTTATGTTTTTATTTTAGACTATGGTTTATTATGTAACACATTAAGAGAACAAGGAGCCTGTTCCTTGCCTTCTCTCTATATATATGTACTCGGATGCCCTAGTTTCTTTTATGCAATCTTTGTTGATTTTTAAGAGTTAAGTATGAGAAGTGATATAAGAACAAGAATAAGAACAAGTTGAATATGAGAGAGAGAGAGTTGCTGCGAGAGTGAGAAGAGAGATATGAGGAATTATATTTTCCTTAACTTCAAATGGTAACATGTTACAACCTTATAAAGGCAAAGAGAGATCTCGCAAGAGCATGAGAGAAGTAATAAACAATTAGGAGATAGTACAGAAATATTAAACAAAGAAGAGAGATGTCTTGATCTGATCAGGTGCGCACAGCCGGGTGAAAGTGACAGCACCTAACGGTGCATTTGACTTGATCTTCCTTAACCAGTCTCGTGACTCTTCTCCTCAACGTTCATATCCTCTTTGTCGACATTCTCCTTACTTCTTGGATATTCAAATCTCTTCATAACAAGACTTAGTCATTTACTTGACTTGCAAGACACTCATGGACAATACCTAAACCTTTGATCATCTTGTGCGTGTCTTGTCTTGCTTTCTTACTAGCATTCTCTCATTGCTTCATGCTTAACCTTATACCTCATTATTTGCTTCATGTCAACACTCCCCCTCAAGCTTGACCATATGGAACAAGTCAAGCTTGGAAGGTCATGAAGCATTCCCTCATTAAAACCTTGCAAGGAAAACCCATTGGGACAAAACCTTGCAAGTAAAAGAGTAGAATGCTTCACGGCAGGGGATCATTGACATGTGAGGTCTATGTGTCCAAGCTTTGGATGGATGAACTCACAAACCTTGCTGCTGGCTGCCTTGGTGAAGATGTCAGCTAGTTGATCCTCACTCCTTGTGTAGCATGGAAGGATCACTCGCTGCTCTACTGCTTGTCTCACCTTGTGGCAATCCACTTCTATATGCTTGGTTCTTTCATGGAAGACTGAGTTGGAGGCAATGTGTATTGCTGCCTGATTGTCACAATGCATGATCATTGGCGTGTTGATCTCAATACCCAAATCCTTTAGCAGTCCTTTGATCCATATGAGCTCACTTGTAAGTCTCCTCATTGATCTGTACTCTGCCTCAGCACTTGAGCAGGACACCACCTTTTGCTTCTTGCTTTTCCATGTAACCAAGTTTCCTCCAATGAAGGTACAGTAGCCTGTGGTCGATCTTCTATCAACCCTATGTTGGAATTCATGAGTGTTTGTCTCATGTCAAGAGAGTATTCAGTTAACTTGTAACTGAATCCCCTTCAACCATACAACAGGAACTCACCATTCAAATGAAGAGACAACCAACTGGTGGTTGAATCCTCTTAAATAGCTTAACACACAACCAAATTGTCATAAAGAGAACACTGGTTACATGAAAGCAGCCTACACTATAACCAAGATCCTAGATAGTAAACTGGTTATGTGTGGCAATCAATCTCTAGTTTGAATCTATTCTTCTGCAGTAACACAACACTTTGAGTTTGTGTACTTAATATGAAGAGGATTTAGAATCAGTAATCTAGAGCTTAAGAGAAGATGAAGAAGAGTTTAGAGTGAATTTTACAAGTATTAGGCTGCCTTAAGAGAAAGAGAGTTAAGGCAGCCTCTAAACCATTACTCTAAACTCCTTACATTGTGAATATTGTTTAGACACAAGATAGAGAGAGAGAGCCACGAAATTTAGACAGAGAAACTTGTATTGATACTGAATAATTTGTTACAAGAGTGGTGAGGCCTTTAAATAGGCAATCACTTACAATAAACAAAGATTAAATAAGGGAAACATAAACAAATAATTTTGTAGGAAATGAGAACATGCCAAAGGAGATACAGCCAAGTTCTGGATGTGCAGGAAGAGTAGAAAGGGACAGGAGAGAGGTTGTCACAGCCTGCTTGAGTGAAAGTGACAGGCCAGCTGCTTCTCCAAAGCAATCCATGTGACTTCTTCTTTTCAAATTCAAACCAGCCTCTCTGATTTAAATTCAAATGGGTTTCCTTGACTTCTAAGTGTTTCCCCACGTCCATATTAGCCTCCACAACTCCTTTCTTGCCTTGCAAGTTAAGTTAGGTCAAGAAGATAGCTTGTGGAGCAAGACTGCACAAAACAGAATCAAATTGGCTTTTCTTCTTGAATTCTCCTTTGATCATCAACCAGCTTCTTCTTCTGGTCATTCCTTTATTTATTTCAACACTCCCCCTCAAGCTTGACCATAGGAGATCCTTGGGCAAGCTTGGAACTGAGAGCACTTGCCTCATTAAAAACCTAAGTGTGGAAAACCTCATGGGATAAAACCATCACTTAGGGAAAAAGAGTGCAACTACCCTCAGCCTAGGGATTGGCCAGTGGGTTTATGAGTCTTATGATCAACTTTAGGGACTCATAAACCCTGGATCATGGCCTTACTTCAATGGCAAGCTGGCACCAATGCCTTCCTTGCTTCACACTCAAAACTGCTTGGAACTCTCCATGTTGCTGGTTCTTTGTCTCCCCCTTTCTTCTGACCTCCTGCCATCATCAAAGGGTTTGATCCACGACCAGACTCTCCATTATGAGCTCCAAGTACCTGATTCAAACAATGCACACACACATGCATCAATTCTCAAGGGGCAAACCTATTCAAAACAGAATAAGTATAGTTTTAGGTACTTCCCTTGCATAAGAAGAATGGACATTGGTTTCTCATATTAACACCCCTCCTCAAGCATGACCTGAGAATGAGAGTATGTGGTCAAGCTTGGAAGATGAGAGCCAATGATGATAACCAATGCCTTGAGACCACAAGCTTCATCAACCAGGTACAAGCACACATGCTATGGGCTGATTCATAGCTTCCCAAATGAAGGTAACTGTTCTAACTTCATATAGAAGCTGATCCATAGCTTCCCAACCAGAAGGTAACTGTTCTAACTCCATGCCTTGGGCTGATTCATAGCATTCCAATCAGCTTGACTCTCCACCTGATCTTCTTGTCAAGTAGTCTCTGATGGCCATCTGTTCTAACACCAAGTTGTTGATGTCCTTGTTGAATTCTTCTTGCAGTGGCTTCTAGACAGGCCATGGAAGCTCATTTACAGCCCCCCTCAAGCTTGAATCCGAGTATAGGGGAGGAGACAAGCTTGATATGAGCTTTTAAGCCTCCTGGTCTACTCAGAAATTATTTCTCCATGGTCAGGAATATGCATCTTGTGCAGGCTCTGATCAACATGGGCAATCTGTCAAACCAACACTAAGACAAGCATCAGTAGACAACAAGAGACCAGAACATTGGTTTTCACCAAGTCTGATCTTTAAACACACAATTTAAATAAGCACAGCAGCAATGGACAGATATCTTTAAGATTCTATCCTAGCAACACTCTCTGAATCCTAATCAACAAGACTAAGCATTCAGGCAACAATAGAATTTATTTTCCTAAGGGCAGAAGCAAGATAATTCTTTTAAGACATCTTAACTTCAACAGTTTAACAACCTTAGGCAGTTTCTAAACAAGATTGTGAGAATAGAGAATTAAGTAACCAGAGAATAAGTAGAGAGTGGAGAATGATGTAACCAGAGTATTAGTAGCCAGAGAATGGGAGAATGATGGAGAATAAGTAACCTGAGAATCCGAGAATTAGAAAAGAGAGAATAGAGAGTTTGCTCAAGAGTTCTAATGGACAGAGTTTTGCTCTGTTTTCTTGAGTTTTGCGGAAGCATTAACAGCCAGGAGCAACCAATACTCCTCATGAGTTTGGTGCTTTAGTAGCTGAAACACAATGGACCATTGAACAATTAATTTGCTCACTGATCTTAGAAAAGTACCACTGGAATAACTCATGAACTGATGTTTTCCAGGGCTTGCAACAAGAGAACCATCATAATAACACATAAACAAGTGTTTTCTATGGCTCACACAACAAAGACACCAATGGATCAAAACAGTTTGTCCACTGGTCAAATATTTTTAAAACATTTTTCAGAATCAGATTACTCAAGAATCTGTTCAAAAACATTTTTCAGAAATCTTTTTTTTTTAAGTGATTTCAAGATGCAAGAATAATCTTTTCTCCCTCCCTCAGGCTGGTAACAACATATTTCAGTCTTTCATCCAAACCTTAAACAATGAGGAGATCAAGGGGAGAGTCATTGATTTAAAAAAAACATTTAAAGATTGCATCCTGAATTTTGAAAAACATACTTCATCTAACCTTTCTACTGCTCATGTTTTGAATCCTAGCCACACAGCTCATCAAAAACAATTTCAAAGTGAGAGAGAAAGAGCTTCAGGATGAAGTAGAACACAGTGAGTTCAGCCCAAGAGAGCAACTAGGCTCTGATACCATGTTGGAATTCATGAGTGTTTGTCTCATGTCAAGAGAGTATTCAGTTAACTTGTAACTGAATCCCCTTCAACCATACAACAGGAACTCACCATTCAAATGAAGAGACAACCAACTGGTGGTTGAATCCTCTTAAATAGCTTAACACACAACCAAATTGTCATAAAGAGAACACTGGTTACATGAAAGCAGCCTACACTATAACCAAGATCCTAGATAGTAAACTGGTTATGTGTGGCAATCAATCTCTAGTTTGAATCTATTCTTCTGCAGTAACACAACACTTTGAGTTTGTGTACTTAATATGAAGAGGATTTAGAATCAGTAATCTAGAGCTTAAGAGAAGATGAAGAAGAGTTTAGAGTGAATTTTACAAGTATTAGGCTGCCTTAAGAGAAAGAGAGTTAAGGCAGCCTCTAAACCATTACTCTAAACTCCTTACATTGTGAATATTGTTTAGACACAAGATAGAGAGAGAGAGCCACGAAATTTAGACAGAGAAACTTGTATTGATACTGAATAATTTGTTACAAGAGTGGTGAGGCCTTTAAATAGGCAATCACTTACAATAAACAAAGATTAAATAAGGGAAACATAAACAAATAATTTTGTAGGAAATGAGAACATGCCAAAGGAGATACAGCCAAGTTCTGGATGTGCAGGAAGAGTAGAAAGGGACAGGAGAGAGGTTGTCACAGCCTGCTTGAGTGAAAGTGACAGGCCAGCTGCTTCTCCAAAGCAATCCATGTGACTTCTTCTTTTCAAATTCAAACCAGCCTCTCTGATTTAAATTCAAATGGGTTTCCTTGACTTCTAAGTGTTTCCCCACGTCCATATTAGCCTCCACAACTCCTTTCTTGCCTTGCAAGTTAAGTTAGGTCAAGAAGATAGCTTGTGGAGCAAGACTGCACAAAACAGAATCAAATTGGCTTTTCTTCTTGAATTCTCCTTTGATCATCAACCAGCTTCTTCTTCTGGTCATTCCTTTATTTATTTCAACACCCTATCTCCAGCCCAATCCGCATCACAGTAACCCACAACCTCAGTGCTCTTGTTACATGCCATCCAAACTCCCTGTCCTGGTGCTTCCCTTAGATACCTTAGGATTCTTTCCACCATGTTCCAGTGATGCACCTTAGGAGCTCCCATGTGTTGGCTCACTTGGTTTACTGCAAAGCATAGGTCTGGTCTGGTGATTGTCAAGTAGATGAGCTTACCAACCATTCTTCTATACTTCTTGACATCTTGAAATGGAGTAGCTTCATACTCCCCCTCTCGCAGTACCTTGTAGTCTTCTTCTAATGGTGTTTTAGCTTTTCTACTTCCAAGGTTTCCTGCCTCATTTAAAATGTCAAGTGTGTACTTCCTTTGAGATAAGAAAAGCCCCTCTTTAGATCGGCATATTTCAATCCCAAGGAAGTACTTTAACTCTCCCAAATCCTTAATATCAAAGACATTTTTAAGAAAAGATTTAGTTAAGATGATACCTTCCTTGTTGCTACCAGTGATGATTATATCATCAACATATACCAGTATGACTATGATGCCTTCCTTGCTGGTGAGAGTGAAGAGAGAATGGTCTGCTTGAGACTTCACAAAGCCTCTTCCATTCAGTGTTGTGCTTAGCTTGTGGTACCATGCTCTTGGGGACTGTTTCAATCCGTAGATGGCCTTCCTTAGTCTAAGAACATTCCCTGGTTTCACCATCTTTTCAAGACCAGGAGGAGGTCTCATGTACACTTCATCTTCTAGCTCTCCTTGAAGAAAGGCATTCTTCACATCCATTTGCCACAAGTCCCACTCTAAGTTGACTGCAAGTGATAGAAGGATCCTTATGGTATGTAGTTTTGCTACTGGTGCAAATGTATCCAAGTAGTCTTCACCATAGACTTGTGTGTAACCTCTTGCCACCAGTCTGGTTTTCTTCCTCTCTGGCTTTCCATTGGCTCCATACTTGATTGTGAAGAGTAGCCGGCTTGTCACTGCTTTCTTTCCTTCGGGAAGCTCACTTTCAAAGAATGTTTCATTCTTTTCCATAGCTCCCATCTCATCTCCAACAGATGCTCCCCACTCCTCATCTTGCATTGCTTCCTCATATGTCTTTGGAATCCATTTCTGATCCAATTCGGTGATGAAGGCTTGATGCTCTGCTGGGTAGTGAGCTAGTGAGCATACTGCACTAATGGGATGTGCCACGGCTTCTGCATTGAAGTACACTCTAGTCTTGGTCCATTCTGAAGCTGGTTTCCTGATCCTTGTACTTCTTCTAGGTTGTATCTGTTCAGGTTCTGCTTCAGCTTCAGTGACTCCGGTTGGTGCCATCATCTCATCTTGATCATGAGATACTGAGGTTTCTTGAGTTTCTGAGTTTGCATTGGTTGTTGCTCAGTACTATCACCCCCTTCAGGATCAAGATGAGTGATCTCAACATCTGTAGCTGCTTCTTCTGTAGCTTGTGTTGGAACCTCACTGACCGGGGCTGGTGATCTAGATAAACTGATGCCAAGTCTCTCCATTACCACTCTAAGGTTACTTGCTCTGTCCGAGGCAGATTGAGATAGATTCTCAAGCTCTTCCAAACTCCTCTCAGCATAATAGCCTTTTGATTCCAGAAACTTAACATCCTTTGACACTAGGACCCTTCTAGTCTCTGGAACATAACACTTGTATCCCTTCTGATGTGTAGAGTAGCCAATAAACATAGCCTTAGTGCTTTTAGGCTCTAGCTTGTTCCTTAGTTTTCCTGGTACAAATACAAAACAAACACACCCAAAAACCTTCAAATGATCTATGGAAGGTTTAGTTTTGTTCAGTACCTCATATGGTGTAGAATCAAGGAGGACTCTAGTGGGAGTGCGGTTGATCAGGTAAGTGGCAGCGACAACTGCATCTCCCCAAAACCTCTTAGGGACGTTTGCATGAAACATAATGGTCCTGGCCACCTCCATTAGATGCCTATTCTTTCTTTCAGCAACACCATTTTGTTGTGGAGTGTAGGGACAGCTAGTTTGCTGTATGATTCCATGCGCGGCTAAGTGTTGTTTGAATGCTGTGCTAGTGTATTCACCACCATTATCTGATCTAAGAATTTTAATCTTGACATTGAAATGGTTAGTGATATAATTTTGAAAATTTTTAAAAGCTTCTAGCACCCTATCTTTAGATTGCAACAAAGTTATCCAAGTGTACTTAGACTTTTCATCTATGAATGTCACAAAGTACTTATGATGTTCTCTAGATGCACATGGGGCAGTCCACACATCCGAATGAATCAAGTCAAAACAATTCTCATAGATAGTCTTGGATTTAGGAAACACATTTCTACAATGTTTTCCTAGAATACAAGCTTCACAATCGTTTTGAAAATTAACACTAGGCAACAGGATGTTTAAGGCATGAGAATGAGGATGTCCTAATCTAGCATGCCACATTACATCTTTAGGGAAATCAGAAACAGAAACAAATGCAACAGATAAATCAGATGCTGGTCTTGTGTCCTCAAGCATGTATAAATCTCCTTTTGTGACACCTTTTCCAAGCAACTTACTTGAATCAATATCCTGAAAATACACACTGTTAGGAGTGAAAGTAACATGACAATTTAAATCATTTGTGACTCTTTTAACAGATAACAGATTTGAAGCAAATGTGGGCATGTAAAAGGCTTTTGATTCTTTATCAAATAGCTTAAGATCACCTACACCTTTGATTGGAATTTTATCACCATTAGCCATCATCACATTTCCTAAGGCTGGAACTATGTTTTTAATCAGGTTTAAATCACTAATCATATGATGTGATGCACCAGAGTCAATTATCAATGGTTTAGCCGATTTTAACAAGTTTAAAACATCACCAGCAGTGTGAGAAGCATTAAGAGAAATTCCAAGAGTTCTAGAGATACCAGATTCTTTTAGGGCCTTGATGAGAGCATCCAAGTCAGACTTCTTGAGGAGTTCATCCAGGTTAGGCCTTGATGTGTTGTACACTGATGTGGATGCCATGGCGCTTCCACCACCTTGGTTTGGAGTCGCCGGCTCAGCACCATCAGATGAGAAGTTAGCTCTTGCATCCTGGTACTGTGACCTTGGTTCCTTGAACTTGTTTGCTTTAGGTGAGGGTGCAGAATCCAGCACTTGTCCTTTAGGTGACCCTTCTTCTTGCAGTGGTCACAGATCAAGGATCTCCTGTCCTCTTGCTTGTAGGTTGCTTTGTTAGCTACCACCTCTTCAGCTTGATGCGCCATGTTCAGATCTCCTTTGTTTCCAAATAAGCTCACTGAACCTTCTTCCTTCTGGATTTGAGCACAAACATCATCCAGATCAGGGAGTTTGTCTGCCCTCAAGATGTGTCTGATAAGAGCTCCATAGGAAGTGTTGAGTGTGAGCAACATCCCAAAGACCTTATCTTCTTCACGCCTTGCTAGGAGGATGTCAGGATCCATGGTATGAGGTCTCAGTAGCTCCAGCTCGGCCCAAAGGGACCTGAACTTGCCAAAGTGGGGTTGAAACTCCATGTCTCCTTGGTTGAGACTGTTGAGAGCTTTCTTCACTTCAAAGACCCTTGTCAGGTTGGAAACATTCCCATACACCTTGTACAGTGTGTCCCATAGCTGCTTGGTGGTCTCACAGTAGGAGTAAGACTCCATGATTGAGGGTTCAAGGGAGCTAAGGAGAGCTGAGAGCACCATGAGGTCTTCTTGGCCCCATTTATCTTCATCAGCTTCTTCCTTCTCTTCCTTCTCTTTCCCTTTTTCTCCTTGGACAGTAGGCTTGGAAGGCGCTTCAGTTGTAGCATACTTCCATAGTCCTTTGCCTCCAAGGGCTCTCTTCACCATCCTGGCCCAGAAGAGATAATTAATCCCTTTCAAGGTCACAGGAATGTTGAGTTGCTTGTGGTTGTTGTTATTTTCATCCATCTTGCTTCCAAATCGCCAAGAACAGGAGAGAGAAAGTTGAAAAATGGATTTGAAACAAGAACAGCAAAATCAGAGTAATTGCGGAAGTAAAAGAAGTAGGTTTCAAGAGCTTTGATGCTCTGATACCATGTTGATTTGTAAGAGTTAAGTATGAGAAGTGATATAAGAACAAGAACAAGAACAAGAATAAGAACAAGTTGAATATGAGAGAGAGAGAGTTGCTGCGAGAGTGAGAAGAGAGATATGAGGAATTATATTTTCCTTAACTTCAAATGGTAACATGTTACAACCTTATAAAGGCAAAGAGAGATCTCGCAAGAGCATGAGAGAAGTAATAAACAATTAGGAGATAGTACAGAAATATTAAACAAAGAAGAGAGATGTCTTGATCTGATCAGGTGCGCACAGCCGGGTGAAAGTGACAGCACCTAACGGTGTATTTGACTTGATCTTCCTTAACCAGTCTCGTGACTCTTTTCCTCAACGTTCATATCCTCTTTGACATTCTCCTTACTTCTTGGATATTCAAATCTCCTCATAACAAGACTTAGTCATTTACTTGACTTGCAAGACACTCATGGACAATACCTAAACCTTTGATCATCTTGTGCATGTCTTGTCTTGCTTTCTTACTAGCATTCTCTCATTGCTTCATGCTTAACCTTATACCTCATTATTTGCTTCATGTCAACAATCTTTTATCAAAACCTTTTGGTTCTTTTCTCTCTTGTCGTGAGTGAGTGGTTGGTGAGTAGTATCCAGTCTGTTGGTGTGTAATATCCAACGCCCAAGGTGTCTAAGGAGGTGTGTCATATCCGATCTAGCCATCTAAAAGTGTCAAGGAGTCTCTTCCGCAACTCTTTGAATCATCCATCATCCCACAAGCCTTGGAGCAGATCGAGCCTTGTCTCTTTGTTTGCGAGGATTATCCCTTGTTCTCTCTTCCCAGTTCCAGAGCATCATCCTAGGATCTTATCATTCTCCCTCTTTTCCTTGAGTAAGAAGCTTTGGGGGATCTCCTGGTATGATATGCTTCCAGAGACCCTTGCATCCAACTGTGGTTCTCACCATCCGAGACCACACCAAGTAGTTGCTTCCCTTGAAGCAAACCGCCACCTTCATATTGTTGTATCCACCACTTTCCATCTTGAAAACCGACACCTTTAGACTTCAACTAACACTTCTTGAGCTTGTAAACACCTGAACAATACTCAACAATCCCAGACTTGTACTCACAAACCGACACACACAGAAAATGAGCAAACTTTAAAAACACCCGCAAGAACACAACAAGAACACTAGTTTCTCTTTGGATCTTCACTAAGGAATCACCAAAGAGTTTAAGAGATCTTGTAGTCTATCCGCAAACACAACTAAGAACACCAACTATTCCTTGGATCTTCACTAAGGAATCACCAAAGAACCTCAAAAGAGTTTGAAAAGTAACCGCAAGAAAACAAACTTCTCTTTGGATCTTCACTGGGAATCACCAAAGAGTCCACAAGAACTCAGATTGCCTTCAACCTGGCTCTGATACCATATTATTTTTAGAGAAATCTGAGTGTTTAAGTAAGATTAAGAGACTAAGAAGAGATTATAAGACTAGATGAGACTCGGAAAGCTAGAGAGAATAAGAGACAATGTCTAAGAGAGACTAATTTTCATTTTCTCGCAAATGAGAGAGATTACAAGGTATATAAAGCAAAGCAACATCAGGGTTTAGCCATCCAGATGCTCTTGTCTTTACAGCCTGTCACCAGCTAGTGTAGCGCGCCTCTCTTCCTCTCTTTTAGTCTCAACGGTCTGATCACTGTGCACACCTTCCCTTTCACTCCAAGTCTTCCATTCTTCCTTTTACCTCATCACAAGCTTCCTTTTTACCTTGTTACTGTGGTAACTATATTTTTACCACAGTAACTTTATAATATGACTTTGTATAATCCGGATGCTCTCCGTAAGCTCTTCTTATACCTTTAACTCTTCTCTTATAAATAACCCTCTCATCTCAACACTATCCAGATGATTCCAGATTAGCCTGTTCGGACATATGGCAATATCTTCATGATTCTTATCAAACCAGGATGAACAAATATATAAGAAGCTTGATTTGGAACCACTAATCAGTGGAGAATAACCAGGAAGTTAATAAATCTCATAGGAGTTGTGAGTAAGAAGATATCCCACTTTCTATCCAGATGATTCCAGATTAGCCTGTTCGGACATATGCCATTATCTTCATGATTCTTATCAAACCAGGATGAACCACGATCTAAGAAGCTTTATTTGGAACCACTAATCAGTGGAGAATAACCAGAAGTTGAATAAATCTCATAAGTGTTGTGAGCAACAAGATATCCCACCTTCTATCCAGATGATTACAGATTAGCCTGTTCGGACATATGCCATTATCTTCATGATTCTTATCAAACCAGGATGAACCACGATCTAAGAAGCTTTACTTGGAACCACTAATCAGTGGAGAATAACCAGGAAGTTGAATAAATCTCATAGGAGTTGTGAGTAAGAAGATATCCCACTTTCTATCCAGATGATTCCAGATTAGCCTGTTCGGACATATGGCAATATCTTCATGATTCTTATCAAACCAGGATGAACCAATATATAAGAAGCTTGATTGGAACCACTAATCAGTGGAGAATAACCAGGAAGTTGAATAAATCTCATAGGAGTTGTGAGTAAGAAGATATCCCTGTTTCTATCCAGATGATTCCAGATTAGCCTGTTCGAACATATGCCATTATCTTCATGATTCTTATCAAACCAGGATGAACCACGACCTAAGAAGCTTTATTTGGAACCACTATCAGTGGAGAATAACCAGGAAGTTAAATAAATCTCATAGGAGTTGTGAGTAAGAAGATATCCCACTTTCTATCCAGATGATTCCAGATTAGCCTGTTCGGACATATGGCAATATCTTCATGATTCTTATCAAACCAGGATGAACCACGATCTAAGAAGCTTTATTTGGAACCACTAATCAGTGGAGAATAACCAGGAAGTTGAATAAATCTCACAAGTTTGTGAGCAAGAAGATATCCCACCTTCTATCCAGATGATTCCAGATTAGCCTGTTCGGACATATGCCATTATCTTCATGATTCTTATCAAACCAGGATGAACCACGATCTAAGAAGCTTTATTTGGAACCACTAATCAGTGGAGAATAACCAGGAAGTTGAATAAATCTCATAGGAGTTGTGAGTAAGAAGATATCCCACTTTCTATCCAGATGATTCCAGATTAGCCTGTTCGGACATATGGCAATATCTTCATGATTCTTATCAAACCAGGATGAACCACGATCTAAGAAGCTTTATTTGGAACCACTAATCAGTGGAGAATAACCAGGAAGTTGAATAAATCTCATAAGTGTTGTGAGCAACAAGATATCCCACTTCTATCCAGATGATTCCAGATTAGCCTGTTCGGACATATGCCATATCTTCATGATTCTTATCAAACCAGGATGAACCACGATCTAAGAAGCTTTATTTGGAACCACTAATCAGTGGAGAATAACCAGGAAGTTGAATAAATCTCATAGGAGTTGTGATTAAGAAGATATCCCACTTTCTATCCAGATGATTCCAGATTAGCCTTTTCGGACATATGGCAATATCTTCATGATTCTTATCAAACCAGGATGAACCACGATCTAAGAAGCTTTATTTGGAACCACTAATCAGTGGAGAATAACCAGGAAGTTGAATAAATCTCATAAGTGTTGTGAGCAAGAAGATATCCCACCTTCTATCCAGATGATTCCAGATTAGCCTGTTCGGACATATGGCAATATCTTCATGATTCTTATAAAACCAGGATGAACCACGATCTAAGAAGCTTTATTTGGAACCACTAATCAGTGGAGAATAACCAGGAAGTTGAATAAATCTCATAGGAGTTGTGAGTAAGAAGATATCCCACTTTCTATCCAGATGATTCCAGATTAGCCTGTTCGGACATATGGCAATATCTTCATGATTCTTATCAAACCAGGATGAACATATATAAGAAGCTTGATTGGGAACCACTAATCAGTGGAGAATAACCAGGAAGTTGAATAAATCTCATAGGAGTTGTGAGTAAGAAGATATCCCACTTTCTATCCAGATGATTCCAGATTAGCCTGTTCGGACATATGCCATTATCTTCATGATTCTTATCAAACCAGGATGAACCACGATCTAAGAAGCTTTATTTGGAACCACTAATCAGTGGAGAATAACCAGGAAGTTGAATAAATCTCATAGGAGTTGTGAGTAAGAAGATATCCCACTTTCTATCCAGATGATTCCAGATTAGCCTGTTCGGACATATGGCAATATCTTCATGATTCTTATCAAACCAGGATGAACCACGATCTAAGAAGCTTTATTTGGAACCACTAATCAGTGGAGAATAACCAGGAAGTTGAATAAATCTCATAAGTGTTGTGAGCAAGAAGATATCCCACCTTCTATCCAGATGATTCCAGATTAGCCTGTTCGGACATATGCCATTATCTTCATGATTCTTATCAAACCAGGATGAACCACGATCTAAGAAGCTTTATTTGGAACCACTAATCAGTGGAGAATAACCAGGAAGTTGAATAAATCTCATAGGAGTTGTGAGTAAGAAGATATCCCACTTTCTATCCAGATGATTCCAGATTAGCCTGTTCGGACATATGGCAATATCTTCATGATTCTTATCAAACCAGGATGAACCACGATCTAAGAAGCTTTATTTGGAACCACTAATCAGTGGAGAATAACCAGGAAGTTGAATAAATCTCATAAGTGTTGTGAGCAAGAGATATCCCACCTTCTATCCAGATGATTCCAGATTAGCCTGTTCGGACATATGCCATTATCTTCATGATTCTTATCAAACCAGGATGAACCACGATCTAAGAAGCTTTATTTGGAACCACTAATCAGTGGAGAATAACCAGGAAGTTGAATAAATCTCATAGGAGTTGTGAGTAAGAAGATATCCCACTTTCTATCCAGATGATTCCAGATTAGCCTGTTCGGACATATGGCAATATCTTCATGATTCTTATCAAACCAGGATGAACCACGATCTAAGAAGCTTTATTTGGAACCACTAATCAGTGGAGAATAACCAGGAAGTTGAATAAATCTCATAAGTGTTGTGAGTAAGAAGATATCCCACTTTCTATCCAGATGATTCCAGATTAGCCTGTTCGGACATATGCCATTATCTTCATGATTCTTATCAAACCAGGATGAACCACGATCTAAGAAGCTTTATTTGGAACCACTAATCAGTGGAGAATAACCAGGAAGTTGAATAAATCTCATAGGAGTTGTGAGTAAGAAGATATCCCACTTTCTATCCAGATGATTTCCAGATTAGCCTGTTCGGACATATGCAATTCTTTCATGATTCTTATCAACCAGGATGAACCAACGATCTAGAAGCTTTTTTGGAACCACTAATCAGTGGAGAATAACCAGGAAGTTGAATAAATCTCATAGGAGTTGTGAGTAAGAAGATATCCCACTTTCTATCCAGATGATTCCAGATTAGCCTGTTCGGACATATGGCAATATCTTCATGATTCTTATCAAACCAGGATGAACCACGATCTAAGAAGCTTTATTGGAACCACTAATCAGTGGAGAATAACCAGGAAGTTGAATAAATCTCATAAGTGTTGTGAGCAAGAAGATATCCCACCTTCTATCCAGATGATTCCAGATTAGCCTGTTCGGACATATTGCCATTATCTTCATGATTCTTATCAAACCAGGATGAACCACGATCTAAGAAGCTTTATTTGGAACCACTAATCAGTGGAGAATAACCAGGAAGTTGAATAAATCTCATAGGAGTTGTGAGTAAGAAGATATCCCACTTTCTATCCAGATGATTCCAGATTAGCCTGTTCGGACATATGGCAATATCTTCATGATTCTTATCAAACCAGGATGAACCAATATTAAGAAGCTTTGATTGGGAACCACTAATCAGTGGAGAATAACCAGGAAGTTGAATAAATCTCATAGGAGTTGTGAGTAAGAAGATATCCCACTTTCTATCCAGATGATTCCAGATTAGCCTGTTCGGACATATGCCATTATCTTCATGATTCTTATCAAACCAGGATGAACCACGATCTAAGAAGCTTTATTTGGAACCACTAATCAGTGGAGAATAACCAGGAAGTTGAATAAATCTCATAGGAGTTGTGAGTAAAGAGATATCCCACTTTCTATCCAGATGATTCCAGATTAGCCTGTTCGGACATATGCCAATATTCTTCATGATTCTTATCAAACCAGGATGAACCCACGATCTAAGAAGCTTTATTTGGAACCACTAATCAGTGGAGAATAACCAGGAAGTTGAATAAATCTCATAAGTATGTGAGCAAGAAGATATCCCACCTTCTATCCAGATGATTCCAGATTAGCCTGTTCGGACATATGCCATTATCTTCATGATTCTTATCAAAACCAGATGAACCACGATCTAAGAAGCTTTATTTGGAACCACTAATCAGTGTGAAAAATAACCAGGAAGTTGAATAAATCTCATAGGAGTTGTGAGTAAGAAGATATCCCACTTTCTATCCAGATGATTCCAGATTAGCCTGTTCGGACATATGGCAATATCTTCATGATTCTTATCAAACCAGGATGAACCACGATCTAAGAAGCTTTATTTGGAACCACTAATCAGTGGAGAATAACCAGGAATTTGATTAAAAAATCTCATACAGTGTTGTGAGTAAGAAGATATCTCCCACCTTCTATCAGATGATTCCAGATTAGCCTGTTCGGGGGCAT